>NC_050535.1:850680-886212 GCF_002922805.2 Oryzias melastigma | reverse complement strand
ATAACTAGAATCAAACCAACTTAGAAAGCCTGAAATAATTTCCAAACTCTGATCATGTGTCCATTAATTCAATTCATTTGTAAACATGTAAACTAACTAACTAAATCCCAACTGGAGGATTTATTCCCCATTGTTTCAATAGTGATTCTAAGGCTGAGTCTGATCTTTTATGACCTTCTAAATATATAAGAGTTTGTGTCAAAAGACCTCCGAGTTAACCTCCACCAGTGACAGACTCACCACTGCAGCAAACAAGTAACCAACAAAAAAGAAATGCTGCAAATAAACAGGAATGCTTGCAAAAGTAAAATAAACACTGCTGCAAAAAAAGTACAAAAATCCTGCAAATAAAAAAGTGGATCATAAATTTGTGTTTGTGCTTCGATGGAGAAGGAAAAAAAACTGAAATTGGAAAACTATGTGCAAACGATTCCAAAAACCATCTCCAATAATCCACTTCATTGTAGATTTTTATTTCT
Source organism: Oryzias melastigma (assembly GCF_002922805.2). Lineage (NCBI taxonomy): Eukaryota > Metazoa > Chordata > Actinopteri > Beloniformes > Adrianichthyidae > Oryzias > Oryzias melastigma. Next base: position 885,733 of record NC_050535.1, on the reverse strand, counting down.
TTTATGTGTAACGTTTCTTGTCATTTTATTTGCAGTAGCGTCTCATGTTTTTTGCAGCAGGATTTCATTGTTTGAAATGTTTCTTTGATTCGCAGCATCATTTGTTTTTATTAGCAACAGTATTTTTTTTCATTTGGATCACTCCTTTTATTTGCAAAGGTTCTTTTTTTTGTTTGAACTTTGAGTTTCTTTCATAACCTGCAGCCCCTCGACTCCTTCACGAGTCCAAAGCCCCTTCACCTGCTAACGACCACGTCTGTACCCATAATGCATCTGTTTTGCTGCACATATGGATCCGTCTGCATGTTTAGTTCATACGACAGAAGCAGATCTCTGTAGACGTTTCTGATTCTACAAATAAAAACTTCAGTCCAGGAACTCCTTAGTCTCCACTTACAGACTATGTGAGTATCCTGAATGTTCCAGTTGGAGTTTGGATGAGCAGCAGACAGTCAGATGGACCTGGAGATTCTAGAGCTTCTTTAGAAGTAGCAGCATGAACTTCCCAGAAGTCCCCGTCCTGCTTTCATCTGCATGTCCTCTGAAGGTTCTGATCCATTTGTTCTGATCCGGTCTGTCCTCTCTCCGTCCTCTCAGGGTCACAGGGACAACATGAACGTGACCTTCGTCAACTGCGTTCCCTACCCGCTGTCCAACCAGATGCATCCCAAGATCCACTCCGTGATGATCTTCCTGGTTTATTTTTTGATCCCGCTGGCCATCATCTCCGTGTACTACTACCACATCGCGCGCACGCTCATCAAGAGCGCGCACGACATGCCGGGGGAAGTCAGCGAGCACACCAGGAGACAGGTGAGCGGCCGACGCCGTCAGGAGGTCCAGCTGGAACTGTGGTCCTCAGAAACCGAGGAACCGTTAGCTTCCTGTTCAACATGTTTAGAAAAGATCTTATTAAAATCACTGATTTCCACGAGCAGAACCAACGTTTTTCATTGATTTAGTTTTGGTGTGATTGTTGTGAAGTGATTGTGTCAGAACTCTGACAAACGAACTTCTAACGTCACATACAGTGTTTTTATTTGCTCCTCCAGTTGTTTGTCGTCTCTCAGCTTTAAGGTTTCCTGACCGGCTCAGATTCCTGCAGGATGAAGCTGCACATGTGAGGGTTGGATTCGACCCGCGTCATCTGACCCGGTTTGTTTTCTTTAAAGTCCAGTTGGTGTGTTGTGTAGAGAAGAGGGCTCTGAAGTCATGGTGAAGACTAAGACAGTGAACTCCGGTTGGTCTACAGGTGAATCGTGGTGATTCACGCGGTGACGCGTCCAACTTTAATGCTAGTCAGTGATCCAGACGCGTTCTGAGGAGATCTGAAGCCCTACGGCGTGATATGAGCAACGGGCGCGGCGGGAAGGTCTGCCAGCAGCTCGATTTGAGTGGCGAGGCGCCAATTCGACCAAAATGTAAATACCTGAAGATTGACGGGTCGCATCAGCCAATCAGGAACTCAGCCTTGGCCAGGTGACGTTTTCAGCAGGTAGAACATTAATTCAAAGCGTTTTTGTCCTGAACTTCCATCTGTTTCATTAACCTGCTGGAGCTGCAGGTTCTCAGAGATCATCCAGCTACGTTGGGGTGAAGGCGAGAAACTCTCTGGACAGATTGGCGCCTTTCATAGTCCAGCAGGCAGAGAGCCGCCGCGGTTCGGAGGCTGCCGGCTCAGGCCTCATCGAGACTTTTAAAAAAAGGAAAAATATCTCCTAATTTTATTTTTTTAGACTCAGCAGAACATGGAAACATCTCCCGTCAAAATGTGCTCATTAAATTTAAGACTGCATGGTGAGAGCTCTCACTCTGACAGAAATTTGAAACTTAACTGAAATGACAGATGTCTCACTCTGACAATTTACCCAAAACAAAATGTTAAGTGTGGTTTACTCAAAACTAATGCTACTTTATATAACTTATTTAAGGCCATTACACCCAGGATGAGCTAGTTTGGCTCTATTGTCTGATATTTTTCCTTAGAATTATTGCACTGCCTCCAATAGATGAGCTGTGTATCCTGGCTCTGTGCGCTCTGGTACCTTCAAGCATTAAGGCTGAAAAACAAAATCCTCAGTCCGTTAAACTCGACCCAAAGGTCCGTCCTGGTGGGAAAACATCCCACTCTGTGCTGAGTCTGCTTCAGCTGCACAAAAGTTCAAACATAAACGTTGGAATTGTTTTTGGCAGCTCCCAGAACTATGATTTACAAGAAAAACAATGAACTAAAAAGAAACAAAAGATGACTTGAGAGGTTATGAAATAATGAATAATAATTCTAAAATAATAGAGGAATGTAAAAGATTCTTCCTTCTTCCATGTAAATGAAATTTAAACTTATAAAGAATAACTTTATGACATTTATTCACTGATTCCAAACATGTATTTTCCTCAGACTAACAGACATTTAATGACATTTTCTTAACCAAAATTCAAACGTTCATCTGATGTGTCGACACGTCTGACGTGGCTCGATTTGGACTCGAAGCTTTCTGCACCCGGATGTCTGGCGTGGGGGGGGGGGTATATAGTTTATCTGCAGGGAGGTTTGGGGGAGGACTGTATCAGCTGGAGTGAGTAATCAGTTTACAGCAGATTGATCTTCACAGACGGCGAGCAGGTCAGACAGAGGGAGGAGCTGAATTAATAATGGCGTTGGCAGGAAACATCTGGCCGTGACGGCGGTTCAAGACGGAGAGGCAGGAGAGTCTTACTGTCGGATTCTTCGTGTTTTTCTGCAGATTTAATCTTTATAAAACACGAGATCTGATTCTGATTAGACTCAACTAAATATAAAGAGCTTTCATTTGAACTGAAAGATATATGTTTTCTAAGCATATGTTTGTTCTTTTAATAGTTTGATCATAATTGTAATCATTTAGATTTAAAAATAATAATTTATCACATTAAAATGTATATATATCTTTTGAAAATGCTGACTTTTTATTTGCATCATTTCTTTTTTGCTGATTTATTTTATTTGTAGCAGCGTTTCTGGTGCTGGTTTGCAAATTCTTTTATGCAATCGACGTCAATCAGTCGATTCTGACTTGGAGAAAAGTCCGAATCTGTTAGAATTACGTTAAGTGCGTAAACGGTTGCAGAGTTACTTTGAAGGCCGTGTTTTATGGTTCTCCAGTGTTAAACCTGCAGCAGGAATTCACTAATTTAAGAACTAATGATGCTGTTCTGGTTCAAATATTGGGATTCACGTCTTTTTGTGCGTTTTGTACTTCATGGTTTCTTATTTTAAATGTTATATTAGTTCTCACACTGAAATGTGTTCTCTTCATTTGCACTTAAAGTCCCATTTATCTGTTTTCTATTATAGAATCAGAGGTCTTTTAATTCAAATTCAGCCATTTTTAGCTTCATTATTAGTATTTATTTATCATCAGAAATGCTCATCAGGTTTGAGCATTGTGACTGCGGAAGTTAGCGCTGCTAATTTTCCCATCAGCCCCTTGTTTACATTCTCTCCCGTAGCGACAGGCACCTCAAAGACCCAAGCTAACGTTAGCATAGCAAAAACTGAGCGTCATCGGTGCTACAGTTTGGAGCCAGATGGCCGTTCAGACGAGGAAATGAAAACGTTTGTGGATCCATTTGTCTACAAATAGAGGATTCAGAATTGAAGTGGAAAAAGAAGACTTTAGCCCCGCCCATGGCAGTTACCGCGTCATACATCTGAGCTTTTTCAAGCATCCAGTTTTCATGTGCTCCTGATTTGAAAAAAGAAAAACTCAAAAATGCAGTTTAAAGTTTGAAATGATTTCATAGTTTATGATTAAAATGCTGCAAGAACAAGTTAAAAACGATTTTCACAGGAGTGTCGAGGCTTTTTGATACCATGGATTTGAACACACAGCCTTCCAGTTGTCGGTCAGACACTCCACCATAAGGCCACTAGAATGATCGATTAGTGGATCTTTGGTTTAGCATTTCTAGATAATCCCAGTGGATGAGTGACAGAGATCATAACCTGATCACCTGGATTCAGACTTTAATCCATTTTCACAGACAGCGACTTCGCATCCATTGTGTGTTTTGATGACTCAGCCTCTCGCCGGCGTTCAGTCTTCAGCCGTCATCTTCATCGTCTTCCTCTTCCATTAGGACACAAACACACAACAAAAGTCATTTCTGCCGCTCACAGAGGCGTGCGCGCCGCGGCCACGCTCGCCCACGCGGCCCTGAAAGGACACTCTGTGATGACGCTGACCTGGATAGATCGGGGTTAATATAGATCCGGACACAGACTCCCAAACAGTCAATCAGACGCCGACACCGAGAGCTGACAGGTAATGAGCACCTTTATGGACCGCTGTTTTCAGCAGCAACACACACTTGAAATATGGAAGCTTTAAATCCGCTTTATAGGAAAGATGGCAGAAAAATAACACTTTCATTTGCTGCTGGATCACTGAAGACGTAGATCTAAACAGTAATAACAGAAAACCAGTGATGCTGACTGACGACAAAGTCTGACGATGAAACAAAAACTGTTATTGGTAAAGAAAACAACAAATTTTGCTCTTTTTTTAGCACAAAAGTCAAAGCAGTTTGTAAACATTTAGTCCAGTTTGTTTTTATCATCCACGAGATAATTAGGGTTAAATAAAGATCTACTTGAAGAATAGTGTTATAAAAATACCAAAGAGATTGAAGCTGTTTTTTAATTTTTTTACTTTTTTTTGTTAACAAAAACAACCAAGTTTTTACGGTTTACTTCAACATTTACATCGACATCTTAAGTCTACGGTGGCCCTGAAGTACAATTCATATGAAAACATCACTTAACACAAAAATGAAAACATCTCGGTCGACATTTTGGAAAATTAAAACTAAAGTTTTTTTTTTCTAATTATCCTACAGAAAAACAAAATAATTTCCAGAAAATGTGAAAAGGCATTAACTATGAGACGTCACGACTGGATGATGAAGAAAGATGTCCCAAACTGTTTCATATTTTTAACAATAAACTCTCATTTCTGGAAATTAAGTGTTTACTTTTTCTTTTAATTAGATTTTGGTTTCTAGAATTTTGCTTTGATTTCTAAAATGTAACGTTTTGTTTTTTAATTGTCGTTAAAATCTTTTGCGTTGGGACTGATTTGTCCTTCAGGGCCACCGTCAGAAAATGTATCCAAACATTTGAATCGATTCACTGCCAGAAGGAAAACTATTTTGCAACCATCTCAAAAACTGGAGGAATCTGTCCTCCTGTCACTTCTGCACAGTTTATCTGCAAAATCCTGTCGGAATTTTGTCCATATCCAGTGAAATAAAGAGCGAGCGTTAAAAACAGCTGCAAACAATAGATCTCTCCTCACAAGAAAGATAAATAAAGCTGACAGCAAATCTAAAATCTGAATAAAATCCAGAAAACTGAATCTTACTGACACTGAAGAATTAAAGCAAAACAGTAGAAAAGGAAGGAAAACAACATTTAGAACTCTTAAAAGTGTAAATGTCACAACAAACTGTAGAAAAACTCAAATTTAAACAATAAACTCAAACAATTTACGACTAAAGATGAATTTCACTTAAAAAAAATCTTACAAAATGTCAACTTATGTGACAAACTGTGTTCAAACAGCTGAATGTTCCACATAAATATATATCAAGACATGATAATTAAAATAATAAATATCTCTATCAAGGCTGGAACAAATTTACATAAAACTGTTTTAACAGAATAATACCTAAAGTAGGACGTTTGATGCGAATAACTTCTCTAGTTTAATGAAAATCGGACTTAAATTCCTCCCAAAACTTGTTTTAGTCGTTCTCTTCTCAGCTATTCGTCCTCCAGCAGTGAAAGACGTTCTGCTGCAGGTGTTTCCTGATTCTGAACCACAGAGGAACCTCTTTACAGGTCAGCTGGTAGAAATGGAAATATTCTCTGCAGAGCAGCGGCTGTGAAAGCTGCAGAGGAGGCAGCTGCTGCCCAATCTCTGCCCGCCGCGCCGGGGTCATCCTGGGCTCAAATGTTTGGAGTGGAGGGCGCCGTTTTCTCTTACCGATGACGTCATCGCTCCCTCGCTGCCTCTGATGCAGAAGACTGCGAGGGAGTCTGCTGCCGTTCATGGAGACCTGAAATGGTTGAGTTTGAGTCGTGTCCTGGGCTGATGTTTCAGTCGTGAAAGCGTTTCTGACAGTTTAAAAAAGTTTATTTACTGTTAGTTTTTTGCTAACGACAAAGCAGAGAACGCGATCAAAATGGCTCACAAATCTTTCTCCAGGATTTTGCTTTCACAGCTCTATTCTGATATATTAGAGGACTTAAAATTCCATCTGGGCTCAAACCACAATGATTAAATGGTCTATATAATTAAAAAAAAATTAAAAAAAAATTTGAGCTTCTAATTTTATTAAAATGTTAATTTACACCCCTAAAACAGTATTTTGATCCTGCTTTCTGAGCACCAGCCCCTCCCAATCCACGAAAATGATCGAGCTCTCCTGTTGTGATGTCACAAGGTGGGGAACAGCCCCTTCCAGGAGGAAGCTCCGCCCCCAGGCTAATACACAGACACTTCTTTTTCCATGGAGCTAACAGCTTTCATTTTAAATGCACAACATACACATCCGTCCAGTTTGGACCTTTTTGGTTTTTGAAATGCAGATATGGTGCCAAGGCCGGCGCTAGTGTGATGTCATGAAATGGGCGGTACCCAGAAGGAGCGAAAGGCGGAGCCTCAGAGATCTAGAAATCTTATTGAAAAGAGTTCACAAAAATAACTTCCTATGAATAAACTGGTCTTTAGGGTACCAAATATGATCATTCTTATAGAAATAGTAGATTTCATGATCAGTTTTTACTCGGTTGGCACGTCCATAAATGAGAAGGATGCCGTCCACTGAAGAGGTAACTTGTAGGAGAGGTTGTGCACTGTCTTAGACAGGTGAACGGGATTACCTGGAGAGCCTTTCAGGTGTGACGTGTTGATGTCTTGATGAGGGTAGTTGGTTATGCAGGAGCGAGAGGGTTTCATGACGTAAACCGGCGCTCCTCTCAGCTTCAGTAGAAATCAGAGCCATGAGCTTCATGAGTCACCAGACAGAAGTTCTGTCACCAGGAGGTGATCTGAGATTTGAACTCAACATGTCAACTCTCTGGTCCCTGCTGGAACTGAAACTTCCAGACCTGCAGGTGTTTATCCGACACTCCCAGTGAATTTATTGTATCAGCTGAATGAAGCGGTGTTTGTACACAGGCCACATGACCCGAGGTGTTTACATTTAATTAAAAACACAATGTTTGGGTGATGAATTAAAGCCACAGCAGCCCGTCCCGGCTGCCTTTGTTAACAACAACCTTTAATTATTCATGTCAGACCTCATTCATTTTCTGAAGCGTCCATCATCCATTATTAACAGCCGCTTCCTCTATCGTGGTCACTAACAGTGACGGTTCATGTCAGACGGCGAGGCGAACAACCACGCCAGCCCACTCCCATCAGCGCTTTGAGATCAAAGTCGTGTGGATGTATGGAACCATCGTGATGGAAAACCTGAACCCTCAACCAGAGACTGGAGCTCGTTTGATGTCAGAACATGAACAAAAAACCAAATGTTCACCTGTTGATTTTTCTCAGAAAAGAGTCTACAACAGAAAAAAGAAGAAAAGAATCAACTTTTATTGGTTCTTTTGATCTTTTAAGGGAAAAAAAAGATTTAAAAATAAATATTGTCAGAAACAAATACAACATTCAATGAGGGACATTCTAGAAATGTTTTCTGCAGACTCCTGGCTAGTTAGGAAAAACCAAACATCCAGGATTGAAGAACCAACTGCTTCCTTAATGACTTTATTACTGCTGAAGCACAAAGGAACCGCTACCGGAACCATCTTTCCAGGTAGTCTCAGTCTAAGTTCTCTGAGTTTCCTCAGTCTGAGTAGACTCCACACTCTGAGTGGAACAACTGGACCGAAACTTCCATTAGTCTGTCTCTTGTTGCTTTGCCCCGCCCTCTTCATTCTTGACCAATGGCTGAAGAGATCTATAGTCGTGTGGTTTTTGTTTGGTTTGGAGCAGAAATGTCCAGTTTATGACAGTCTGAATGGAGACCAAACTCAAGGTTCAGGACTCGATCCAGACTGACAGACTTCTCAAGTCAGAGAAAAGAAATTAACTTCTGTCTAGTTTAAAATATGTGTTTGTATTTCTGTTTAATCCATTTATACTTTTATACAAATGACTCATTTGAGCGGTTTGGTGCCTCAGCTGGAACAGGGTTACGAAAGGATGAGTTTGGAGAGGGAGTACTTTCAAAATAAAAGAAAACAAAATAAAGTAAAAAGAAATATTCCTATTTTTCCACAAATCAACACTTTTACGTAACTATGGAGACATGATCTTGGAAAACCCGTGAAATAAATTGTGGGGTTCCCCAAGGATCAATTTTAGGTCCTTCACCGTTTCTTTTTTTTTCTTTTTTGATTACATCTATTTCTTTGTCACGCTGATCAGCAGACATTGTCTAGTTCTCAAGGAAAGGCATTGAATAACTTCATAAGCTTCTGCCTATTCCTTTTTTTATTGTTTGTTTATAGTGTTAACTGTACAAATTACAAACTAAACCAATAAATTTGAACAAAATAAAAAAATATATACACACGTTTCTTGTTAAAGTTTCATTAGCCGTTACGCAACTAGATATGTGAAATTTGTTCTGCTCATTTGACTCCTCCCCTGGGGGAGTGGTGAGCTGCAGACACAGCTGCGCTCAGGAACCATTTCGGTTTAACCACCAATCCAACCTCTTAATGCTGAGTGTTAAACAGGAGACTCTGGGTTCTGTTGTTAGAGTCTTTAGTACGACTGTCTGGATTTGAACTCATGACCTCAGTCTCAGGGCGGACACTCTACCATGAGGCCACTGGGATGTCATCAGAAGACAATGTGTTGACTTTCACATCTGTGCTGATGATGCACCGCTTTACCTCTGAGAAGTTTGAGAAACACTTTTAGAAATAAAGTTTGAATTTTTTGTGACACATTTTTTAGGAAAGCTTCAGTGTTTGGTGAAGCTTCATTTGCCCACCACTACCAACAAACACAAAACTACACAGTAAGACAGTTCACACACTAAAGTCAGGCTCCACCAAATCCACCCTCTGATGGAGTGAACGACTACAGGATTTAAAGGATGCATTTTTAGCTCTTGTCCAATCAGAGAGCACCCTTCCAGCATCACACCTGAAAACATTCAACAGAGAAAGACTCACAAAGATCCACAAAAAAGGTGATGTCACACTCTGACTGAGAAATAAAGCACAGAAGAACAAAACGTCCATGGTTTCTTTTGACCAAGAATCAATAAAAAAAGATGCTTTTAGTAAAGAAACTTCCTCTGAATACGTCTCCTGTAACGAAGTCTTAAGGACAGACATTATACTGACCTCTTAAAGCTTTTCTTTAAACATATTTCCATTAATTTTTTATCTGTATTAATCATTTTCTCCTTCATTTCGTTCTTTTATTTTCCAAAAGTCTTTGAATTCCGAGGATAAGTACATCGCAGTAATGGACCTTCAAGGCAAAGGACCATAAAGTTGAGGAGCATGCCGGCCCTCATCTACATGCACGTCACTCTGACCTCCACCTGATTTTGATTTAAACTGATAACTGCATGTGAGACCAAACGCATTTTCACACCCTCAAGTCAGACTTCCAATCATTGTCATGAAATTAGTCTCATCTCTCATCTGGATCTCAGTGGATGATTCATCTCATTACATTTAAATCCATGTCAGTCTCCTCTGAGGGGCAGCCGTTCTCCCAATCCCATTTGAAAAAGGAAACTCCTCGGCAAATAAGACTTCATCTGCTCGTCTTTTAGGGGTCAAACGGTAACGTCAGACGGGGGAAAAGCTCAGGTGTTTACGGGGAAAGCAGTGGGTACAAACACGTCCACGACTCGCGGCTCGACAGAAGATTCGTCTAAAATGTTTGGAGTTTTGTGTCATTGAGGAAAAAGACTGAGAGAGAAAATGAAACATCAGATGGTTTCTCCTAAAATAAACCTCGTTTTCTGCCCACAGACCGGAAGTTCAGCCTGAAAACAAACTTTTGACCAATTAAACCCAAAAGTTGAGTCTTCATAAATATTATAGAGGTTGTTATGAAGGATTTAAAACATGATGAAGAGTTTTTCTGAAACAGCGTTTGTCAAAAACATTTCCTCCCACTCTTTTTTATGGCAAATAATCCAACTGATTTTGACAAAATCTTATATTTAATGGATTCCTTGTGTCATGTTTGGTTCACAGAAGTACAACAAAGTCAACTTATGATTAAGACTAACTATAATGACTTAAAATACGTGTGTTTGTGGATGGATAAATGAGTATCTCTTTTATTTCTAATTTTTACATTTTCCAATAAATCATCTAAAGTTTCAGACTATATCTCTTTTGTTTGCTTTAGTATTTTGTTGTTTTGATTGTTTAAAATACACAAATTTCAAGTAAAAAAGCTCAAAATCAAAAGTAAAATTAGGCAGACACAAACAAGATTTTTGGAATTAAATGCATTTCTTGGTAGGAACTGGCTGCCCTTAACTCTGCACAGCGGCGCCACTAGAGGTCCCACAGCGTCACAGCCAATGAAAAGCTGAGCGTGTCGTGGAACAGTTGGCCCCACAGCTCCTCTGTAAAATCACCAACCATAATTCCCCAAATCTCTTCCTCTGTCGCCGCTCCAATGTAGCTCCATGGCCTGAACAAGACGCCGCTGTCTCCTTTGATAGATGATGACGTTTGGTTAAGGACAACTCAGCGTCACTTTTTAATGTTTTGGGTTTCCACACTGGCTGTTCCCGTTAAATCAGGGTCCAGTCATTTTCCAGACGCAGTACTGGACACGGACTTAACCTTGAGATGGAGCTGGTACCAGTACCTTAACCTGAGACCCTACCTCCAGCACGATCCACGTCCAGTACTGCACCAGATCTGGTACAGCATTCAGAATCTGGTACTGATCCAGTACCAATCCAGGGTACCAGTGAGTTCTGTTTGTGTCCTCTGGGATGTAAAAGCTTAAACAGAATCTTGTCTTCAAGCTACTGAACATCAATGTCACAAACCTGCTATATTTGCTGTTAATCTCTTGAATTGCGTAACTTTAAATAATATCTTAATTTATACTTCTGGATCTTTGAGTTGTTTTTCGTAGAGATTTCCTCAAAGTTCTCCTGGACACAAAATCAATTTCCTTCAGTGTAAAAATGCCTCTTCTTGTTTGATTGTTGTTCATGAGATCCTGCTGTCTGCACATTCTGACAGACCGCTGACAAAACCAGGATGGGCTCCATCAGGTCCCTCTGACCTCAAGAAGAAACACAAACAGGAAATGAGAAAGACGGGAACTCATCCATCCTTTTTTAAACCGGCTTTCCGGGTCATCGGAACCAACCCAGATTCTGAGAGAAAATCAAAGACGGAATTGATTGGAAACCAAAGAGAAGAACTTGGATTGAAAAAAGAAATTGTGATGAAAGATAAAACATATGGAACATAAAGAAAATGAATGGCACATCCTGTTTTTAGGTGATTTATTGCTTGTTTCCTTGAAAGGAAACGGTAAGCGAGTTATGAGAAGACGCTGGCCTGAGGCTGCAGGGACGATCGCATCAACAAAAACCGCCAAACCTAATGTTCAAATGAACAAGAAACACGGAAACATAAACGCTGTGATCCAATTCTTCATCCTGACTCCCCCAAATCACATTTTCATCCCGAGTGTCCTTTCAGAGACAGTTTATCAACATTATTGAAAATGATGACAACACGACCTCAATATTTCAGCAGATTTCCTCTGAGATGAATCATGATTATTATTAGCTTATGGAGGGATTTCTACACATCCGCTCGGACGGCACTTTTTTATTACTGAGAGGTGCGACTTGGAGCAACTTTACTTTTTAGGCTGCAGTGATTTGCATAAAGTAGGACATTATGTTCTTAAAAACTTACTCTGAAAACCAAATATTACAGCTACATCGGCACAAACTGGCTCTCTGAAGGTACGTTCACAACAGGCGCAGCGTCAAGTTTCAATGTCATGTTAATGTACCGACTAGAGCTGCCACTAACGATTATTTTACTAGTCAACTAATTATTATTATTTCTAATTAGTCGACTAATCGCTCATGTGCAAAGTGGATGTAAAACACACATCTTGACCATCATTAGATTTAAACTAACTGAAAACTAGATATCATTACCTGTGATGTTAGTGTGAATGCTGTAAGCTGAATTTGGTCACTGAAGAAGCTGAAATTGATAGCTGAAAACGCTGAAGTTGATAGCTGGAATTGCTGAAGCTGACGGCCAGCTAAAAATATTAGCTGTAAATGCCAAATTAGCCTAAAAAAATGATTTTTTTTTAAATTAGCAAAAACAGGTTAAATGCAGCTGTTCAGGGCATTCATGCTTGTACTTCTACCATTCATACACGTTGTGGTTTACGAAATTGTACGTTAATTTTTGCGATTTTTCAAGAAATTCTTCAAATTTTTTGTACTATTTTTGCAAATGATGCAAGTTCAGTATTAAAATGTTCAGCACGTTCAGCACATTGACGCTCGTACTTGTGGTGCTTTTCAAAGAGTGTAGCTGCTCCTTAAGTTTTTCAATTCGATCAGAAAAAAGCCACGCTCCGACTGATGATCTTTTGGTCATTTCTTTTTCACGTAACCACAGAATCGCCAAAGAATCACCAAGGAATCACCGTGAAAAACTAAAGAAAGAAAAACAAATACACTTTTCAACATGTAAATTTTACAAAAAAAAACTTTCAAAGCTACAATACAATAAAACAATATTACCGTGTGCCCTCTGATCACATTTTAAGGAGTTGCTCGTCCATTTTCAGTCTTTCCACCGTGCTCTGTTCTGTCTCCGTCCAGCGTGTTCTCTGTGTTCTTTTTTCGTTATGCTAATGCTGCCCCACCTGGCTCGTTATGATCCAACGCATGGACAGCGCATGCACAGTCAGTTTTTTCAGTTCACCACAAGGGGTCAGCAATGAGACATAAAATTAAATCCAACTCAAATTAACAAAATAAAATCTTTTTTAGACAGCTACAAAGAGTCTTCATGAACCACATTCAGCATAAAGCATTCACACTAGAATTATCACAGGTAATACTGTTTGAGCTTTAGTTTCCCCTCTTAGGTTAACGCTCAAACGGCGACGTGGTTGTCGAGGCTTCTGTTCCAAACATCTGAATCCAAGCTACTCGCTCAACATCATCCATGTTTTCAATGATGTGGTCAAGAATGAAGTTCATTCGCCATTGCAAGAAATGTGACAGAGAAAGAGAGGCAGCAAATTTGATGCCTCCGCCGCAGCTTTACACATCTAAACATTTCACCATGAAAGAAATCCTCAGAAATGTAATTTAAGCTTAATCTTCTTTATAAATGTCCTTCATCAAGAGAAAAAATAAATGTTAAAAACACCGTTTTCACTGCAGTGAGTCTTTTTGTTTTTTCTAATCGTATCTGGTTCATAAAGGAAGATCAGCCTGTCTTGTTTGGATCACACTAGAAGCTTTTAGACCTGCCAACCACTGACGGGAAAACAAACGCTGACGCGGAGCAAACAAGAGCTAAAGGTGTCGTCGTTAATGCACACTCACACTGTGCAACAGCAGAACCAGACGGATCATTATTATCCACCCGAGTGGTAAATGCAGGACCTGATGTTAACATTTATCATAATTATAGTAGTGCAGCTTCGTAGGACATTTGATTCAAAGGTTTTTACATCTGAAGTGGTTGTTAATCAGAGGAGGAGGTTGCTTCTCCAGTCTTAAATGCCATTAAGCTGCAGTTTATTCCTCCGGCGTTTCCAGCGTGACGCTGTCTGCGATGACGCGAGGACGCCGCCGTGACTGACAGCGAAGAGAAAACAAAAGGTGGTGCAGGTGACTGAGAAGTTCACAGAGAAGAGCAGCGGAGAAGAGAAAGGAGGCAGAGAAGTGACAGGCGTGGAATAAGAAGGAGCCTGAGATGAATCGACGACACATGAAGAGGAAGAGAGATGGAGGAACAGCAGGAAGAAACATTGAAGCTCCACCAGACAGGAAGAGAAACACGTGTAGATAAAAACATCTTTCCTTTTTTCCAAACGACTTCACGAAAACCTCTGTGCAGCTTTATTTAAGCTTTAATCGGTTTAGCCGTGGAGTGCTGCTGTGCAGAGTGTAATCTATCATCCAGCCACTTAGTAAAAACATCACGAGATCAAGTACACATTCTTTCCAACTAGCATTTAGAAACCTCATTAACTTCTGCTCCAAACTGATTCATCATCAGCAAAATACTTTTTCCAAGTTTGGAACTGCAAACCTTTAAAAACACGTTTTATTTAACACTTTCTGGAGTTCCAGCAAAGAAAAAATACAGCAAAATAACTATTACAGGTTTTTAGTCATCACAGCGGGCGATTTCCCAGAAGGCTTTGCAGAGTTTCCCTTCTGTGACGCAGACGGGAGCTTTTCTTCATTTATTACTGACATTTAGGTCTGATCTCAGCGTGCAGAAAAACAGCAAATACATGCAGCCGTGAACGTTAGGGACGAGTGTAGAGACGAGCTGCAGAGATTCAGGATGTGACCGAGGTTTCTTTATCTTATTTAGTTTATGGCTACGGAGATAAACGAGTCCCAAATTTACTCTAAAGCCTCGTTTCCACTGAGGTCCGGTCCAATACGGTCCGGTCCGGTATTTTAAACATTTCCATTTTAAAGTGGACCCACTCAAAAACTCACCAAAATTTGAAAGTGAATTTTGGGAATAGCGGACGATCCCGAGAATGATGACACCACAGCGGGAGAAACCCTCCAAAAGCTCTTATGGGATTAAAAAAAACGTACAAAATCCACAAATGAAACCAAAACAAACATGTTGGGGACACCCAAAGGGATTTCTGAAATTATTATGGGATGGCCACAAGACTTACAGCTTGGAGGCCATTTTTTCTGGCAAAATGTAAAATATGGGGAAAAAAAAACTTTAGTTTGAGAAAATTTCACACACATGCTGCCAAGATAACTCTACAACCACAACTGAAGTTTTGTTGACCTTTGACCTTGAGAAGAAGCTGCCATCTTGAATTTTAAAAGGAAATCTTCATTAGTAGCTTCTACAAATTCAAACTCCTCCTTGGGACTCTGATCTCTTGTCTCCTAACTCCTCACGCATCATTGTGAAACATTGTGGGATAAAATGGTGGATTAAATGTTAGGAGATCTTAAACGCCGTTAACGTGGCGAGCTCGCAAAAATTACATTTCACTATTACAAACTGTTTATCAGAACACGGTGTAAAGGTGAACAAAACAATTTGATGGATGACGTGAACAAGAAATATGGGTGTAGTTAAAAAGAACTTCAGCTGCCAAGGAAATCAAAAAATCAAAAAACTGCTGATTTATCTAAAAATTACTTAGATTTGTCTGGCAAACTAAGAAAAAATAAATTGGTTGCTATAGAGATGAACCAACAAAAAAAGCTTCCATCTTGAAAAAAAAAAAGATGTTGTCTATAGACGTTGGCTTTTAAACGGTTTTCTGTGGTTGATGTCACACTCGCGTGGTCCAGTTCTCAGATGTAGTCAGTGTTGACTGTACGATGGTGCAGTGGACAGCACTGGTGCCTTACAGCAAAAAGATGGTTCGAATCCCATCTAGTCCTACAAATGTCTTCTGGCCGTGCTGGCCTCCATGTTTCTGTGGGATTGAGATGATGAACAAATATTTTCATTGAAGGACATGACCTAAAGCTGTTTATTTAATAATGGATTTGATGATGTCATCAGATCAGAACACCATCTAAGGGGAGCCTGTGTGTAGAAGCAGTACCAGGAGGAACATCTCCTCCCTCATTGGTCCAATCCCCCAGATTGTTACTGACATTACAGTGTCTTTTCCTCTGGTGCAGCTCATAAAATGTCAAACCGATGCCGAGAAAAGGAGGGAAAGAAAATGTATTCTCACCTGAGGAAAAGAAATGGTCTTTTTCGGAAAGCTCTGGCCTTTAGCGCCCACATTATGAGCCCAAACACCGACTCCTCTTTTTTCTGTCCACTTTTATGAATTTTGAATGAGAAGGTTGGAATTGCTCTGGGCTGAATTTGAGCCAGCTCAGTGGAAAAGGTGATGGACTTGAAAGAAACAAAAGACTTTTCTGCTTATCTAAAAGCATCGGGAACATGTCAGGAACTGTCGACACGCAGAAGAGGACATTGAGGATGTCTGAAGAACTCCTCTAAAAACATATTTAATGTGTTTTTGTCAGGTTGTTTACAGTCAGACTCAGCTGACCTATTTAACGTGTTTGAATGTTATGAAGCTTTTCATATTTTCCTACATCCTTTACAGCATCTGTCTAAACCCAGTGACAACACTCTACCGCTAAAGAACTTGGTGCTTAGACTGGATCCAGTCCACCCTCTCATATGTTAATGTCTTCTGATGTTAGTTTGGAGAAAAGAGGCTTTACAGGTTTTTATTGACATTAAAGACCCAATAATGCTTCAAATGTTTCCAGTTTTCTGTCTTTTTGTCACGTTTGTGAAATTACACACATTTAGTGCATTTCATGTGGTCTCCACTGATTCCTGTTGGATCTGTTACATTCTGTTATGATGAAACATTTATTTTAACTAACTTGACTCGGACTCTTCCAGGACTAGAAGAGCTTGTATCGATTACTTTCATTTCACTTGGACTAGTGCTTAAAAAAAAGAACAAAGATTTTATACTTCTTTGCAAAAACTTAAGCTTGGAACCAAAGACATGCTAATTGACTTGGACTTGTGACGAACCGACTTGGGACTTGACTTGGACATGCCACAAAGAGACTTGGCTCGGATATGAAATCAGATATTGGGAACTAGAGGTGGCCTTGTGACAACAAGCACAAGACTTCATTTGATCTTGGTTCCAAAGACTTGTGACTTGACTTGGACACAAGACAAAGTTACTTGAGACTTGGATGTGTGACAAAGAAAATTGACTTGGACATGTAACTAGAGATATATGACCATAGACTTGGCCTATGACTTAATTTTAGTTTGATACCAAAGACTTGATTTGGACACATGACATAGAGACTTGGAAATTGGAAAGAACATGTGACAAATAGACTGAGGACTTGCTTTGAACACGTAACAAAGAGACTAGGGACTTTACTTTGAACTTTGATAAAGAGACTCTGGACTTGTCGTGGAGACATGACAAAGAAACTTGGGACTTAACTCTGACATGTGACAAAGAGACTTGACTTGGACATGTAACTAAGTGATGACTTGGCCTTGTGATAACCAATGAATGGCTTTAGTTTGATACTAAAGACTTGGGACATGACTTGGACACATGACAAAGAGACTTGATCTTCGGAAGAGCATGCGACAAAGAGACTGAGGAATTGACTTGGAGCTTCGACATAGAAACTCTAGATTTAAATTGGACACGTGTCAGAGACTTGGGATTTGACGTAAACACAAGACAAGGAAACTTGAGACTTGACTTGGACATGTGACAAAGAGACTTGAGACTTGAAATAGACAAATGACAAGGAAACTTGGAAATTTACATGGACATGTTACAATGAAACTTGGGAGTTGAATTGGACATGTGACAAAGAGACTTGGGACTTGAATTGAACATGTGACAAAGAGACTTGAGACTTGAATTGAACATGTGACAAAGAGACTTGAGACTTGACTTGGACATGTGACAAAGATACTTGGGACTTGAATTGAACATGTGACAAAGAGACTTGAGACTTGACTTGGACATGTGACAAAGAGACTTGAGTTGGACATGTAACTAGAGATATAGAAGTATTGAATTGGGCTTGTGATAACCAACAGGTGACTTGATTTGTCTTGACTTAATTTGACCTGGGACTTGTCTTGGACATGTAAAAAAGAGACTGGGGACTTGTCTTGAACATTGGACAGAGCTCTAAACTGTTATTTCTGAACGTCCCTCTGAAGTTTGTAGATGCTTCTACCTGACCCTCTTGATGCTTCATCCCGCTCTTCCAGATGGAGACCAGGAAGCGTCTGGCTAAGATCGTGCTGGTTTTCGTGGGGCTGTTCGCTCTCTGCTGGTTCCCCAACCACGTGCTCTACATGTACCGCTCCTTCCACTACCACCAGATGGACCTGTCCCTGGCCCACCTGGTCATCACCCTGCTGGCCAGAGTCCTCAGCTTCTCCTCGTCCTGCGTCAACCCGTTCGCCCTCTATCTGCTCAGCGAGAGTTTCCGCCGACACTTCAACAGGTCAGACTTAGGAATTCCACCAACAGTATTTTACTGTTCTTAGATAGAAGAGTGATATAAGAAATGACATGAATAGTTTTTAATATGTTTTTTCTAAAATTCTAAAGGATAAAAGAGATGAGTTCTTATTGGAGTACTGCAAAAAACATTAAAAAATGCTTATAAAATATTCTTTTGGAATCTTTACCAGATCAATTTAATAAAGAAAAGACCCCAGAGTTATTAAGGTTCTACTAAAAATAAAAAGTTATTGACTAAAGGATTCATCTTTTCTATATCTAAAAACAGACAATTTGAAAGAGAAATTAATCTGTAACGGTAGGGACTATTTTTAAAATGTTGGTTTTCTTACTACAGGAATGTAAAAAAACCCAAAAATCTTTAAAGTTGGATCAAACAACCACCTAGTGGTTTCTCTTTGAACTGCAGTTATTTTTTTTCTACAAAAAGGCTTCAATCCAGAAGTTAAAGGGTTGCTTCTTAATGAGGATTATTAGTTTTGATTTAACTTTTAATCCAATCAAGATAAAGGCATTTCCCGAGGCCGTTTTTCATTGTATGTACTTTACAGTATGTAACTTAAAAATATTTTCTATCTGACATCAGTCACTGACTACAGGATGGTAAAATTACAAAACATATTTTGAGAAAAAGGTTCTTCTATGAAAGTCAAATTGTAAAGTCTTACAAATTGAAACCAGTTAAGTATAAACAGTAAAGAAAAAGAGAGCAGCATAAAAAGAGCCGACCAAAACAACCTGAACTTCTGAATGAATTAAAGCCGTCAGTCTAACAATCGATCTCTGGGGGGAAATGAAATCAATCCAGAGAGGCAAACTTTACAGAAGCTAACAGGAACATGTTCCGTCATTTTGTAAATAACCTAAACATGCTATTTCTAAAAGCTGTTTTGCATAAATATCCATCTGCCTAAACCACAGCAGAGACTCAAACAAACTCAGCTGTAAAGATCTACAGACAGGAAGACTAAGACTTAACGCCTGTGGGAGGCAATTAAACCTTCAGCGCTCTCGTCTTCATCACCTTACACTCTAAATAACAAGAGTCTGAGTGATGCTTTGATCCACGTGTCAGGATTTACTGATCCTACACAAGTCTTTAAGGTTGTTTGGATTTTCTTCCATTTAATTTTACGGCCTTCAGGTAATCTGTGTTTTTAGTATATTACCTGAGGGGAGGAAGGAGGGGAGTTTCTAAACATACATAAGACATCCAAACAGAAAACAAGTCAGGGAGACTACTGACCCGCCACGTTTACCGGCGGAGTCACCTGCTCAATACTAAGGCTGCCTAGTAAGATCTAACTAACAAAAAAACAAACAAACCTCAGCCTCCTGCTTAGCCATCCTCTCTGGTTGAGGGTTTCTTCTGGAGTACGTAGCCAGCAGGTGTTAATCTGGATGATGGGCCACACCTGCCAGGTGAGCAGAATGACAGTGGAGGGGATGCAGCACAACAACAAGACGTAACACGCACATTCTTAAACAGTCGTTATCCCGCGGTGGTCACACTAGACATCCCTGAGGAGACGGGTTCTTCTTTTTCTACTGTTTTCTAGGGCGTGTAGAGGCAAACATCTGGTGATACGATATATATCGCAATAGATCGCAAGACACCACCAAAGACAATACTTCACTATTTTTACATTTATTCTTTGGTAATAGTGACTTAGCAGTAAGACACAGAAATATTTATTGATTAAATATTGTCTTGGCAGCATTTTTAATAGATACAAGTGAAGTATCGCGATATCTCACTGAATCGATGTTGTCTTACACCCTCTACTGTTTACTAGCACATGCCAGTTGGAAGAGGTTTGGTAGGAAATGTTAACATCTTGTAAATCTGGTGAATCTTGCTTTTTCTTTCACAGATCTTTTCCGATATATAGAAACATTAATTTCTTCTCCGTGGTCAATTTCCCAACGTTGGTTGAGGGACCCCAATCTAACGTCACTATCAACCCCAAATCCCTGATTGGTCAAAATTCAACCAGTCACAGAAACTTGTGCAGCTACACCTGAAGACGAGAGTTTTGAACACATATTTAGATAGACTCTTCATTGGAACGCGTGAGAACGCCACTTCAGACGTTTCAATCAGTTCACTTGGAATTTCTCTCTCTCTGTCAGTCAGCTGCGATGTGGCCGAGGTCCCCATCCCGAGCGCCAGGCCAGCTACCTGCACAGCACCTCCCACATCCGCCTCACCTCCATCAAGAAGGCCACGCCCACCGCGACCATCATGGCTCCTGCAGCCAATGGCACTGCCAGCAAGCAGGAAGCGGCGCTGTGAAGAAGCTCGCGTGTTCCTGGAGATTCGGGGAATGTACGGGACTCCTGGGGGAGAGTCCCCGGACAGTTGAGACGAGGATGAGAAACTCGAGAAGCATTTCCAAAAGTTGCTCCACCTTTCTGGACTCCATCATTTACATCATCGACCTGGCAACCAAAACAAGAAGTGCCTCTTGGAGTTAAAAGAGAACAGAAAAAGACTAAAATAACTCTCTCTATATCTATATATACTGTATATGACACATTTGTTGTTGTTCTGCTTCTGTTGAAAGTTGTTACAGAATTCATTCCCTTCAAAAATGACGGTGGAACCAAAACGACAGAACGAAGATCGTGTGAGTTCCTCTGATGTTCCAGCTTATGTCTCTGTGCGGAATTGTTTACAGAACAAAAGCGTTTCTTTGCTCAGCGGCTAAATTACTTTCCAGGGAGTTGCTGCTCGTCTTTATCTGCTGGACATCAAGTGTCAGAGTGGAAGAGGTGACGTTTCCGAGAGAATCTTTGGGGACCTTCTTTCCCTCCAAAACTTCAAGCTTTTAAACTTCTGTGATGATTTCCTTTAAACTCATGAAAGTGACCAGCAGTTCTGAAGTCTGAACCCCTAATCGAACACCAGATCTCAGGTCTGTGGTGTAAACAAACCTGCTTTCTGAAGGTAGACGTCTGACGGGAAAACTAATGTGAGAGGATACAGCATTAAAGTTGAGATAATGTGAGAGAGGTAGAATCAAGCTTTTTATTTCTTTTATTCCTTTGTTTCTTTCGTTTTCTTTTGTTCCTCTGGTTTCTTTGTTTCCTTTGGCCCTTTGGTTTTCCGTTTTTTTTTTCGTTTGTTTGTTTCTCTGGTTCATTTGGTTTCTTTGGTCCCCTTGGTTTTTTTCTGGGTTTTTTTGGTTACTTTGGGTTCTTTGGTTCCTTTGGTTGCGGCAGACCTGTCCAGGGTGTACTCTGCCTTCGCACAGAAAGGGGCCGGGTTCGGCTCTGGCAGCCCTGTGACCACAAAAAGCCCAAAACAGTTTAGAAAATGGATAGATGGATGGTTCCCATGGTTCTCCATAGTTTGTTAGGTCCTTTGGTTTCTTTGGGTTTTTTTTTTTTTGGGTGTACCCTGCCTTCACCCAGAAAAGGACAGGGTTAGGCTCCAGCAGCCCTGTGACCCCAGAAGGGACAAAGCGGTTTATGGATGGCTGATTGACATTCCTGGTTTGTTTGGTTCCTTTGGGTTCTTTGGTCCATTTGGTTTCTTTGGTTCCTTTTTTTTTTGGTTCCTTTGGATTTTGTTTCTGTTTATTTTTCTTGTTTTCTTTCTTTGGATTCATTTGGTTTCTTTGGTTTCTTTGGTTCCCTTGTCATCTTTTGATCCTTTTTTTCTTCAGTTTCTTTGATTATTTTGGTTTCCACCCAGCTAACATTTCAACTCGGGCTCCATAGTATTTACCTGTGTGCTGAATTAATGGATCCCAAGTTGGTTCATCCTCAGGTTCCATAGAGGCCCAACATGTTTTGCCCACTAAACTAAACTAAGAGGATTTGCCACTAATTTTGGTGAGAACCAACTGGGCTCAATCCATTACACTCATAGGACCCAGAAGAGACCCAGAGTCCTCACAGAGAGGATAAGTCACTGAGACCAGGTTGGTAAACGTTCTACCAAACCTCTTTTTTCTGAGTAACTTCTGACAGTCATCTGTGTCTATCATTCTTTCTCTACATAAACGTGAAGGGCTGAACTGACTCTCTTCTCATGAAATCCTCTTCCCACGAGACAAACTGGAATTCACTGAACTGACCGACATGATGCTTTCATTAATCTTTCAGACCTTTCCTCCATCTCTGTTAGACATTTTTCTCTTGATAAATTCTTTTTTTTTCTTTTATCCCCCATTGGTTCATCCAACAAGACCTCTTCTGAGAAAGTCTTGCAGAAACTGTTTTTTTTCCTCAAGTTTTTGGCAGAAATGTATTTTCAGGTTTCAGTGGTCGGTTTCCTGCGTGTCCCCTGAGGGAAAACCTCCATCTGTCACGGCCGTGAGCAGCCATTCCACCAGTTTAACATTACAATGTTTCCCATTGACAGTGATGTTTCATAGAGATGCAGAACAATACTTTTCTCCTAAGTGACACGTTTTTCTTGTGAGCTTTAAAGCGGATAAAGTGAACTTTAATTACAGATGTCTTTGACACTTTCCTTTATAATTAATGGCCATATTTTTACATTAACTTTTTGTGTGTCACTCCTGACCCGTCGGGCACTTCACTTCCTCAAGACGCAATTAATTAACTGCAAGTGACTAAAATATCTTTTCAATTATCCCAAATGCATAATTTGCACCTTCTTTCATTACAGGAATTAACATGTTTATTGAAGTGCTGTGAAATTAGTCATTACAGCAATGAATGCTGGGATTGCATCGAGCTCCAGCATGCTTCTGAAGCAGAAAATGTGCAGCAAACATTGGCTTTCTGCCCAAAAAAATAAATAAAAAAGTGATTGAATAAGACAAACATTCATGGTGGGTGCACAAACTAACAGAGCCATGCATATGAATGTCATCCGCTTTGTGTTCCTGCTTCAGACTGTGAGGCTCTGACTGGGATGTGTACAGTGCTCCACTTCTCTGGTTTTATCTTTAAAAAGTTCCATGTGTTTTCTCGGTCGTTCCAGGCATGCTCCTTCTGTTCTGTGCTTGAAAAGTTCACAAACATGTAATAAAAGTTCCCCCAGCGCCGCCATTAAACAATTCTGAAATTATTTGTTTTCATTTCTACCTTCAGAAATCTCTGAGACGGCGTAACTGCTGGTTGTCACCGGCAGCCCTCTGCTCTGTAAATGGATGATCAGACATAAGTGGGGCAGAAATTGCAATAAGTAGACGACTATCAAAGCCCTTAAATGTGGTTTTGTAGGCTGTAAATACGCCGATAGAAAACGGCAGGAATGCAGTAGATGGACGGCTGACTGAAGGGCTGGATGACAGATTAATTAGAAAATCGGCCGACTGATTCATTCATACCGTTCGATGGGATTCACAACAGCTCTTGAGCTCCTAAGTGGTTCGGAGTGGAGCTCCGAAGGCGGCGGAGAAGACGCTTTAATGTTTCAGGCGGCAACATGAAACAATAAAACTGTTCAGGAGATGTAAGATTCAAACCTGCATTCTAACTGGAGGTGTGAGTGGTAGACATCTATTAGGCTCCAAAGATGGAGATAAAGTCAGGAATGTTTAATAATCATTGCGAAGTTTTTATTGATGTTTATCTGCTAATTATTCCTGTGTAATAGAGATGACCTTGCAGCACATGAAATAAGACTCTTTTAATTTTTCATACGTTGAGCTTTAAGGAGATCATCTGTAATTCCATCCTGATAAAAAGTGGTGGATAAATGAGGTTTAGAGACGCTGAACGGAAAGTTTTCTGAGGTTTCATGCAGACATCTGCTGGGGCGGCAGCATCAAAGCTGGTCGGTCAAAGAGACTCTTAAAGAAGGCTGGTTCTGAGCGGAGGATGAGTCTGGGACCCTGGAGCTGCTCAGACAAGCGTTGCATCAGGTGGAGCTCATGAACACCACGCTCAGTGGGTGGGGTTGTTCAGGCTCCAGATGCTCCAAGTGGTAAATCTGGCCTTAAATTCTGATTACTGGGTAATAAAACCAGGTCAGATTTATTTACCTGGAAGACTGCAGACTCAGGGGGAAACTTAAACTCTGACACTTCAATATTCACAAGAGAGCTGGTGCCGACACCAGGAAACCCCTGGAGGACCTCCCAAACACCAGAGGGCGACAGAGGGGGAGACCAGTGCATGACAGCAGAAAACAGCCTTGACTGCTTCATGACGTGTTGCTCGTTTCCAATCAATCATATAATCCAGAACTCTAGTGAATTAAGCAACACCTTGAACAGCAAAATCATTAAATATGTTTTTACATAATTGAAAATGTTTCTTTTTTGAGTTCTGCTGTTTGTGGAGGTTTTCCTTCCTAGAGTGGAGGGCTTTTTTTTTCAATTAAAAAAATTCTGGATCTTCCTTAAACCTTGACACTTTGTCCTGGATTTTCTGGGTCATCCTGGAACACTGTGACGATATATAAAAAAAAGAAAGGAAAAAAAAAACATGACATTTTAGAAAACAAAATACAATTTTAGAAACCAAATCACTAAGAAAAAAATCAAGAAACAAACATTAAAATTCCGGAAACAAAACCATCAAAAAGAAAAAAAATTCAGAAACCAAAACATATCAAACAAAAAATGAAAAATAAAATCTGAAAATAATACAAATTTCCAGAGGAAAACACATCAACCAAAAAAGAAAACACAATTTTGGAAAACAAAACAAAATTCCAGAAGAAAAAGAAACAGACAAAAAAAAAGAAAATCCAGAAGTCAAATGTATAAAAAAAAAGAAAAAAACATTTAGGAAAACTAAACAAAACATAAGAAAAAAAAATCAGAAAACGAAAATAATTTCCAGAAATCAAAATGAAATGTAAGAAAAACAAGATGAGAAACTGTAAAATGTTGTTACTACGGGACTTCACTGATTGGATGATGACATCAGTCCATCATTTCAACAGAAAGTTATTTTCTGGATTCTGGAGGTCATCATCCAAATATACTTTGATTATACATCATTCAAAGTAAACTACAGACCGTGTACATGTACTGTAGGAAGTATACTCACTGAATACTTCTTTAGTCTAAATTGGAAGTTTACAATCTACAGTTAATAAAAAGTAAACTTGATACTAGTGCACTTAAACTGACTACTTTTTGCTCAGGGTCTGTTAACTTGTGGCTGCAGAGAAATGCCCCCCCCCCACCCCCCAGCTGATGCAGGAACTGCAGGAGCTGCACAGGTGGATGCGGCCAACCTGACGACAGACAGCTGACAGGCAGGAACAAAGATTTAAATCTTAAAAGGAGACTTGGCAGTAAAAAATCCACAAAGCTCCTGCAGACCGCAGCAGTCGACACAGCGGAATCAGTGATTTATGCCCAGCAGCTCCAGATCTGCTGCAGACCGAAGACACAAACGAACAAAATCATTGGTTGTTTTGTTTGATTTCGCTTAAATATTCTGTTATGTTTTATTCTATTTTGCATAATTCCAGGAAATGTGGCACATTTACAGATTAGCTCCAGATTCTAGGGGCCCAACGGTGTTTCAAATAAAAATAAAATCAATTCTTGTTGTCAGATTTTGGGCAAACATTTTAGAAATTCAGAAACATTTCTAATCAAGAGATTTAGACATCTTTTAATGTTTTTAAATGTACTTGTTTAAAATAAACAAATAAACAAATAAAACATTGTCTTAAAATAAACTGATCTTTCAGGGATGAAGTTCTGACTGAGTTAAAAACTTGTTGCTGACCTGCATCTCTGCTGCATCCACTCGTGACCAGAATAATGAGCATCAAAGTGCCCACAGTTTGAATTCTTTATGTTTACCTTCCTGGTTTTTGTGGCCCTAATCTGTGGATCCTGTAATAGCCCGTGAGCCGTTCCGATGGACGCGGCTCTGTTTATGGCCTCCGGCTGCAGGAGGAACTCATGGATATAGTGTATGTTTGCATGTTTTATCAGACGTTTGAGGTTTATGTGCTGATGTAGGCTGAGATCTGTGCACTTTTTTACAGAAACTGCATCTCATATTTGTGGCTATTGGAATAAGAACCTAAAAACATGCAACAAGGCCGAGGGCTAAATTCATCACCAAGTTTAAGGTTGAATAGATCAATATCTTTATCATATTGTAGCCAGGATATAAGGTAATGGTCACAGTAGCTGAGAAAAAAGCAAGCCACAGTCAATGATTGGTTGACAGATTACATAGTTTTTTATATTTACTATATATGTGACCAATTTTTCCAATAACTGACAGTTTTCTGAAACACTTTCACTCTAAAGTCAAGGTAGATGGCGAGGAAAGATTCAATGTAGAAACTTCAATGTAGAAATAAACAGCTGTTACTAAGTCATTCTATTGTTAGAATATCCATAATAATCAGGACGCGGACCTGGACCGGACCGGTACCATGACCCTGGAAAGTTTTAATGTCTTCAATACGAACTGAAAATTCCTCAGAGTCTTAGGTCTCTGTTCTGATACCCCGTCCTGATGCTTCAATAGGGATACGGCACAGATTGGGAAATGCAGTCCAGGAGACCCAAAGATAATAGGGAATAGAGACCAGGACACCCCTCAAACACTTGGTAATAGAGTCCCGGAGGACTTCCAAACATCACCCGAGACGCTGGAGACCCATCAAAGGCCTGAAAACCCTTTAGATGTTGTAAAAAGTGATGTAGGGACCCAGGACCAAGAACCTGGCAAATTGGGAAGTTGGACCTGGTAGATATTGAGATGGTATCAGGTAGGAGCCCAAGACAAAGAACCTGGAGATCAGTGATTTTGGACCTGGAAGATACAGTGGGATGGGTTAGGGAAGCATGACTGAGAACCTGGAACTGTACTGGTAGACTGAAAAACCGGGTTCTGGAAAGTGGGTAGAGAGCTCATCTGGTCACCAAAATCAGGTAAAACACGCTTTGGATCCCGAGCCAGGCTCACTCAGGAAACCAGGAAGAACCGGCATAAGAATCTCATTGACTTGAACTCCACAGATCAAAGGCTGGGTCTTGGACCCGCTGCATATTATTCTAAAAGCCCAGGGTTGAGCAAATGGATCCTAACCTGATACTCATATCCTAACTTGGTACTTGAATCCAGTACTGGTTCCCTAACCCAGTACCGGTTACCTAACCCGATACTAGTACCCTAACTCAGTACCTTAGTCTAGTATCGGTTCCCTAACCAAATACTGGTACACTAACCAGGTACCTTAACCCAGTACCGGTACTCCAACCCGATACTGGTATCCTAACTTGGTACCTTGACCCGGTACCAGTTCCGTTACTGCATCCAGCACAGCAGCACATCAAAAAATGACGAGTTGGGGACATTCAAAACGTCAAAAAGTGATGCGGAGAGAGCCTGAACCAAGCGTCCATATATGAGGAGTTGGGAATGAGAAGGTGTAGGCTTTTAAAATTATAAACTGACCAATCAGATAAAAGTAGGTGGAGCCTACTGGCCCCCATATCCAACCTTCAAAACCATTGACAGGCTTTGTGTACCCTGCTTCCTTGTGGTGGGGGTGTGGCCTTTCTACCAGATCCCTACTGGTTTGGTTGGAGCTGGAAGTAAAGCATTATCTATGGATGACATCAGTCTCGCTCAGTCCAGTTCTAATATACAGTCAACGCTTCAGCGGTTCTGTCTGGAAGTTAGACGCTATACTGCTGAAGATCCGCTCTCAGAGTCCGCTCAGCGACGGCCTCAACAGTCGCCACTCCTCCCCCATCACGTTAGAATTTGTTTGAGAAATCAAATTTACGGTTGGAATATAATTGAAAAGTCATGGACTGCTGAATGCACAGATGAATAAATCAGCAGAAGCAGAGTCAGGAGTGACTGAGGGAGGAGTATTACTGCTGTGCTCCTCTCTGAACGTTCTGACTGATCTCTAGCTGATGGTGTGCTTTAGCTCTGCTCTGTAACGCTGGATTTGTGGCGTTTCAACCTCATTAAACGACTCAATCTGCAGGTCAAGATCTGGTGATGAACTGATCAATACTGACCACAGCTCGGATCTGTCTGAGTTTTGACTCTTTCATTTACCATGTTTTTGGATTCAGTCTGTCAGGAAACAGAGCAGTATATAACACAATGTTTTTAGATCTCTACGCTAAAACAGTCTCAAATATGACTAAAAAACATGGATCTTAGACTAATGGGTAGTTTGTAGTGCGTAAACCTCCTTATTGTCTCCATCCATAGAAACCAACAGACTCAGAGTGAGTTTAGTCTCACTCTGATCATCTTCTGATTTATTTTCAAAGCATTCCCAGTAAAGTTTTAATCATGATTATGTCTTATTTAGGCTAAATTTAAAAAGAAAGTCATTTTTAGGACATAGAAATTCCCCTCTGAGTAAGCAGAGTAAGCCTGCCTCCACTTCCCATCATCCACGTATTAGTGCACTCTCCCACTAGCTTACAGCCCTCACAACCCAACCTAACAGCAATATCAGAGCTATCCAGTTCAGATCCAGATTCCAGCTCAGACGAGGAAAACAAAGACGTTCATGGATGCATCTGACTCAGCGTATTTTCAATATTAATCTTTATTTTCTCGATATTGTCAGAAAAAGCCACGAAAACACGTTAAAATCACCGTTAAAGGTGTCTTTACATTGATGACATCGTCACATGACTTATTGTTCAACAACAAATCCTCATTTTTGAATGAACATTTTGTATTTTAGTAACATGAGAAATGCAGATTTCTATGGATTTAAAGTGGATCTGTGACAAACAAACTTAGAAATGTCTGTGAAAGCAAACATCCACTGGTGAATTCTTCTGAATTGATGTTAGAAGAAAGTTCGCCGAGGGCATCAACACAAAGACCAACCTCCTTCTCTTCTTTTATTTCCTGTGACGCAGCTATAATACTCACTGAAGAGTCCCAAATCTCAGCCTGTGAACGAGCATTTCTTTATAAAACTTCTTTCAGGTCAAACGTTCTCTTCTTGGTGAAGACGAGTTTGAGGAAGATGAAGATTGAGCTTTCAGGCTGTTGACTCTCCGACATTCTGGCTGATGACAAACACCTTTGATGCACATTTAGAGACACAGCTGTCCTAGAAACATCAATGGAAAAATGTTTCTTCTCTGTCCTTCCACCTCATTCAGTTCTGGGATAGGCTCCAGCATCCCTGTGACCCTGAGCTGGAGGGAAGAGAGTTCAGAAAGCAGAAGGTTGGGTGTTGTTTGGATTTTATTGGACTTCTGTTTGATTGAACTCCTTTGTGCTCTAAAAGGTTTTGTGTTTCTCTTGCACACAATAACCAGAAGTGTTTTAGTTAAACTCCAGTTACTTTTGTATGTCAGCGACCAGAGTTCATTTTGACTGATTTGAGTCCAGACTGTGACTGTTGGTTTGAAAACAGCTTCTTTTTTATACATTATTCTAAACCAGAAATTGAAAAAAATCTGGATTTTAAGACATAAATACACTAGATCTAAAACATCATAAAGCGTCTCCATTAACTGACTGATCATTTTTAAAAACCTTTACAGTTAAAATGATGATCAACAAAAAGACATGTAATTAAAAGGTACAAGATTTTTTCTTTTTTCTTTAAAGAAACATTTTGGGACCAAATCTAACTGCATCAACAGTTTCTGTTTTCCTGTATTTTTGTTCCCAGAAAAATCGTTTATAATCTTTAAATTGGACCAGTTTTGTCATTTCCTGTTAGAAACTAAACATTTGAAATTGCTGTTAAAAATGTTTGGTCTACCATGTAATTCAGTGTTTTTCACCTAAAAGTAAAAATGTTTTGACTGGTTTCACCGACTCAGACAAACTAAAACGGTTTACAGACAGACTCGTCTAATCTGGGAAAATGGTTGAACTAGAAATATTGGAATTTTTATGAAATCATATTGAAAGAAGAATATGATGACTTATTTAAACAAAGATGAGCCCTGAAACCTTCATCAGAAAAGTCCTCTGGATTCCTGCTTCCAGACATCATTTCCTGAAGGCTCTTTTTCTCGAGGTTCTCCCGCCACATTTCCATCCAGGACCAACAAAGGCTGCGGCCCGATCGCAGCCCGGTCAGATCTGAGCTTGTCACCTTAACCTGCGGCGACACGTTAGCATTCAGCGACGCCGGCCGCCTCCGACCACGCCAGCTTCTGTTCAGACGCTGAAGCGGCTGATCGGATCAGAGGAGCCAAAAATGTGAGCTGGTGCTGAAAATGAAATCAGAGATGAAATAGGAGGTAATGGGAAGTGATGAGGAGGCGGAGCCTCTGTCTCCAAGTGTTTCTGTCTCCAGAACAACAGATTCTGTCGTGGAAATTATAAAGAATATAAACGTGATAAAATATCTCAAACATTCACAGCTTTGCATTTTCAACCATGAATACATGCTGTATAGACTGATAGAGGTTTCTGTGGTTATATTAGAAATATACATCATTCATTTATTATTTTATATGAATCTTTTTCAGACTCAAAATATCTTTATATATATTATGTTTTCTTTATTTTTGTAATTAATGTATGAGTTTATATTTTTAAAAAGATGTTAAACATGTATATGTCTTCAACCTTTTTTTATCAATTCTTTTTTAAATAAAATAAATCAATCAACCAAACGTGATTATTCATGTTGTTATAAATGAAAAACGACCATAAAGACACAAGATGACAGAATCACAAAACTATCTATTAAAATAGAAGAGTATCTGAAATGTTTATAAAATGTGTTTAGAATGTGTTTTCATTCTGTAAATAAATTGTTTGAAAAATCAATTTATACAAACTTTTTTCTAGTATGTTTTTTTTCTATACTTGCTTGGATTTCTCGTTATTTAAACTACTGAATGCATAGATTTATATTTTATTTTGTTCATTGTATTAAAGATGCGTATGGTTGTAAAATGTAAAAACTGAATCTTACATTTAAAATAAAAATCTTGCTTCAAGCAATTTTTTTTATTTTCCGTCTTTCAAGAAAAGTACTTGGTTTTTCAAAACCAAAAAGAGTAGTTTCAGAGCAAAATGTCTTAGTGACTAAAATTCTTTTTTTTTTAAAGAATTATCTTTGACGTATTTCAAAGCAGCCTGTTTATACAGAGCAGTTCTATATTTTACTCGTCCTTAAAGTTCCTTTAGGACGGACAGAGGTGATTAAACAGGAAACAACAATGAAAAAGATCAACAAAAACAAACAGAAAATGAACACTTAAAAAGGAAATGTAAACAGAAGAAAACAGCACAACTTAATGAATCAGACGGTTGTTTTGTGGCAGATCAGACCTTTGGAAACACTTTAACAAACAAACATTTGATTTTAACAACACATTTACATTTACTTACAGAAACACACCATGCAGCCTCTGATACAGTCTAACCAACAGTTCCCGTCTTCCTCTACAGATCCAAGACCTCCAGGGAAGACAAATGTTAATTCCACACGTTTCTAAAGAACATCAACCAAATCCTGTGAACAGGTTATTCCTCTTGTGCTTAATGAAGCGTTCGGTCCGTCTCTGTGAAACGTCCTCCAGCTTTTACCGTCCAAACGACCAGAAAGGGTCAACGATTTCCAATTTACTCTAAAAGTCGTCCAGAACTTTTGCTCCAGCTGATAAATCAAACATTTGAAAAAAGATTTCAGTCTCAGTTTTTACATGTTAACCCTTTCAAGTCTGAATTTATGTCCAAATGTATTAAACATATTCCTACAATGCTAATGGAAGTCCTGACTTTGATGGTGTTTTGAGTTTCCACAGATAACCAAATATTTTCATTTTCCACTTTCACTCAACAGTTACCGTCTGAATGAAAGGTGGAAATGTTCTTTTCTTGAAATAGACTTTTTTTCAATCTTGTCCTGCTTTGATTGCAGAATGAAGGCGGTAAAGTCTCTGAACTGCAGTCCAGACTCACAGAGTCGGTTTTGATTAAAACCTGCAGATTTGGTGTCGGTTCAGTCCATGACGGGCCGGGCCGACGAGGAGAAAGAGGAGAAAATCAGAACCAAATCTGATGAATGAAGCAATCTGGAAGCGGCACAAGCTTTCATCCGCTGGAGCGTCTGCGGCCGGCGGGCCGTTTCCTGCTTTACATTCACAGTAATGCGAGGTGGCTGAGAGCCAGGCCGCTGCGGCGCCGATCGCACGGGGTGTTTAAGAAGCACTGGATCAGAGACGATGTTCATTACCTGGCAGAGCGAAGGCTCATTGATCTGTCAGCGGCTGGTATTGAGCTGAATGGAGTTAAATCACCTGTCGGGTCACTCCGCCTCAGGACGGACCGTCTCTATTTCTGTCCTTCAGTTCTGCTCCCTCCTGATGTCTGTATACAGACATACGAACAGGTGCTCATCTGTTTGGCGTCACCGTCAGGTATTTGGTAGTTTTAGTCTGCACAACAGAAATGTTTATGAACCTTCTCAGATAAATGAACTTTAGGAACAGATACATAGATTGACATTTGTATCATATTTCATTTTCAGACCCTTATTTCATTAAAACTTTCCCTAAAAACCCATTAGATATAACTCAGTCCAGCGTTTGTCAACCTTTTATGAACCAAGGGACACTTTAGCCTCCACGATCTCATGTGCGATTTTTATTATAATTGAGGCAGAAAAAACTGGAAGTTGCTGCTGTTTTTCCTACAAATTGCAATAAAAGTTTCAATAATATTTTTCAACTAAATTAGTTTTAAAAAAATCTCAAGCAGTTGCTTTTCTTGTGTTACTTCACAAAACTAAAACAAGTTACCATTTTGACCCAATGCATCATGGGAGATGTAGTGCATGTGGCGCAGATGCCGGAGAGACTCAGTTCAATTTCAATTCAATGTCATTTCTATAACCCAATATCACAAAGAGAATTTGCCTCATTGGGCTTCATGCAGGTAATTTTACAGGTGCAGAAAATTAGTCACAAATATGAACAATTGCTAAAAACTTAACAGACTAAATAAAATGGTTTTCCCTGTTATCCTTAAGACACAGTTAAAGCATGTTAAAGCTGTGTATCAATTTAAGACAATGAGTAAATAAGGCACTTTTTATTTTTTTAATTCTTCCGAAAACTTTTGCATCTTAAACTAACATTGCCTTGAGTGAAAATGCACCAAATTACACAACATATCATAATTGATGCAATCCACACCCCATAAAAAGTTATATTAAATTACTTTAGGGTTTAAAAAACATCTTCATTCTGAAAGTCTGAATTTTCTGTGGATTCTTTGAAGTCGTGGGCTTTACAGGGTTAACAGTCGTTGCATCTCATACAGTCATTTGCTGGTTTAGAATCAGAAATAATATCAGTGACAAAATGCAAACCAGGAAATGTGACTAAAGGAGATTAACTGGAGCTACACCGAGATAAAAGCAGCCGACGTGCTAAGTAATGTGTGCTAACAAAGCAGCTCCCTCTCTGAGTGAAGCTGCTGAATAACAACACGGACAGAGATCAGGCAAATGGGACCAGAGTGCCTTCAGGAGAACAGCTTTGATCCGCAGCAGCTGTCGGCGTTGCAAACCTTCAAACCCGACGTTAAAAGTGATCCAGTCGTGATTTTCCTCTGAAAAACGCATTTCTTCCTTATAAAATGAGCGTTAGAGTGACGTTTCCAACAGATGTGAAAAAGAAGTGAAAGAAGGCAAGCTGTGAAAAATGTTCTTCAGGCACAGCGTGTGAAGGATTGGACTGAGTGAACAAAGAATTCTATTGTATTAATATGGTACTAAATAACTGTCAAACCAAAGGAAAACTGAAGGAATAAAGAAATGAATCTAACTGACACATACAGTAAATAAAACCAGACGTTTCATGTGAAAACGTCGTCTATCTGTCCTGTACGCTTTGGGTTTTTGGGTTGTTCTGGTCCATGGACGGTCGTGGAGGAGCATCTCAAGGTGAGCACAGGTGTGTAGGTTCCCCTTGAGGGTCATAAGGCCACCTTAAGAAACATCATGGAAATGGAACGTACCGTTGTTGTGAGTACGGTGAGTGTATCGTTGAGTATAAGGACAATGGAAGTGATGCGTACTTATGACGTCATACGTGTCCTTACACCACTCTAGTCGTTAGTAAGGTGTGAGTACTGGCTCCTTACTGACAAATACGTGCACAGGGTGTGCACGTGATACGTATGTGCCTATAGGGCAGGGGTAGGGAACCCAGGTCCTCGAGAGCCGCGTTCCTACATGTTTTCCAACATACCCTGCTCTGGCATGTTCTTATTGGCTGGACACACCTGAACCAGTCCCTACTCATGACTGAATACCTGATATACTGGAAAACATGCAGGAAGGCGGCTCTCTGGGACCAGGGTTCCCTACCCCTGCTATAGGGCGTCCACACACACTTCCTGTACACTCGATTGTCTGATTTCCTCATATCTAACAACTCAGTCTTACGTGTTCTACACAGTGGCACAGATAAGTTCTACTCGTCGTGTTTGTAGGAGAAAGATTACTGAGTTGGATCCAAAGAAAACCATACTTACTGTAAAGCATGGGGGTGGAGACATCATGCTATGCGGCTGTTTATCAGCAAAGGGATCAGGATCACTGATCCATGTAAAGCATGGGTGTCAAACTCAATTGCACAAGGAGCCAAAATCCAAAACACACCTTTTATTGAACAATTTAAAATTTTTTTTTTATTTTAAAACCATAATTTGTTAGCATATTTATGAACTTAATATATAATATTACCTGTGAAAATGCTAGTGTGAATGCTGTAAGCTGAATTTGGCCGCTGAAGATGCTGAAATTGATTGTTGAAAACACTGAAGCTAAAATATTAGCTAGA
>NC_050535.1:807560-850638 GCF_002922805.2 Oryzias melastigma | reverse complement strand
GCCAAAACAGCTAGCATGTAGCTAAAAAAAATAGCTAAGCTTCAAAATATCCTAAAAAACAGAAAAAAGCCTCATTTCGCCAAAACAGCAAGCATGTAGCTGAAATATTAACAAAACTCCAAATTAGCCCAAAAAAAAATCAAAGTAAATACCAAAATAGTCCATAAAGCTAGCATAATGCTAATTATTAAAACTTCAAAACGGTACCTTAACATAATTATGAATAGTAAAAAGGCAGGAATATTATTTCTGAATAAATCAACTTAAACCTTAAATAACTTTTAATATTTTACTCTCCATTAAAATATATTTCCTGAAAATTATACAAATTAGAAATGAGCACAAGATAACATCTTCATCTTCTACATCTTCTATGACTTTGATATTTTATGCACAGCTTTGATCATTTTATCTCTAGACCCGTATCCACCCGTAAGGAC
This sequence comes from Oryzias melastigma, assembly GCF_002922805.2. Classification (NCBI taxonomy): domain Eukaryota; kingdom Metazoa; phylum Chordata; class Actinopteri; order Beloniformes; family Adrianichthyidae; genus Oryzias; species Oryzias melastigma. Next base: position 850,198 of record NC_050535.1, on the reverse strand, counting down.
GGCTGTGACTAAGTCTTTGTTCACGCCAAACTCTTGATGCGTCAAATTTGTTGCTGGACTCTTGTCCAATAGTGCACCACGTGTGGGAGGAGCTACTGTCAAAGGTTTTAGACCTCGTTGCTGCATAATGAAAGATCTGGATGGCGTTCAGAGATCAGGTTTATTTATTTTTTCAGAGTTCTACAAAAGCATCAGTAATCTCGTCTCCATCTCTGGGTTCATGAGATCATTCAGACACTTAAAGGTACTTCTGTCTCTGTGACCCAGTTTGAAGAGTAGTCTAAGGAGGGAAAAATAAAAATCTGAACAAAATTAAAGGGAATTTTTTATAATTTTCCCTATAAAAGTAAGAAAAAATGATGATTAAATTCTCCATGTTGGCTTTGGACTTCGTCTACTGAGTACATCATCAGGCGCCAAACATGCATCTCAGATTAATTGGCACATTGCCAATTCTTCATAGTTCAGATATTTGTACTCATGAAAACTCTTAAGTTCTCCCAACACTCAAATCACATCTAACATCGACCTAACATTCCAACTGGACACCAATGCCAAACGAATCACATTCAGTGTGAACTTAAGACCTGATGAGGATCAGATGATGTTTAAGATGTAAAAATGGCTCTAAACAAACAATAGGTACGTTATGAGCAAAATTAATATAAAAAACACAAAAACTTAAAATATTTCCTGTAAATGGACCCATCCAAACCAACGCGACTGAAGTAAACAAATTTAACATAAACTGCTGAGAGTTACTATCTTCAGTAAACACCTGAGCTGGTAATGTGTGAAACAGTCGGCAGTTCCTCTTTTATTTGGGTAAACACGGCTGTTTGGACAGTTTCTGAATGACATTGTGAGCCACAAATATCCATAACCGATGTCAGCAAAAGTACAGCTGAGAACACCGGCGACCTTTCAACTCCCACACATGTAGAAACACACCAAAGGAAGGAAAGTCCTTTATGTTTCCGTCCGTCTGCATCTGCCGCCTGTCTGCGGCTGAATCCTATCAGGGCCGAACAGGTCGTCGTCAGAATCCAGAAATTTCCCCGGCGGTCCCGCCGCCCGGCTCCGTCTGTCAAACAAAAGTGTCGCGCGGTCGGATCTTTTGACGCTGAAACAAATCTGACCTCTTTCACTCAGACGAGTGACGGCTGAAGGAGTCGGAGGAAATGCTGACAATTAGGGTTTTCCTAAAGCAGCAGAGGGAGGTTTTTATGTGTTAAAGATTCAATAAATAATAGAAGGTTCTGCCAAAAACACCACAGTGGGCTAAGAAGTATTTGCCCCATTCTGACCTACTTTCTGATTCCAGGAAATATTTCTCTAAAGGACAACCTCTATGGTACATGGATTATATTAGCGTCCCTCTCAAATGTTCAGTCAGTGAGGTTCATCACTTCTTTAGAGAGATTTGTTTCATTTCTTCCTCCAGAGTTACAACTCCTGATTTCAAATGGATTTGTCTGACAAACCTGAGAAGATCTGAAGATACTGCTGTGATCCAGAGAAGTACGAAATGACTGAGATCCATCTATCTATACGTAAATAAATAAAAGTACATCATGCCCCTGTCAAATATGGCGGTAGAGTCATGGTCTGGGCTCATTTTGTGTGTTTATGACCAATAGACCATCTCAGTGGCCATGTGGAGGAGTGTCCAGGTTCGAATCCAGACGGAGTCATACCAAACACTCTAAAAGAGGGACCTAAAACCTCTCTGCTTGACACTCAGCCTTACAGGGCTGGATTGGGGGTGTCAGGATTTAGCCCCGCCTCCTACTGCAGCCATTACCTGATGTTGAAGACCTGGTTAAGACGCTGCCACATCACTTCTCCCTATAATCAGAATACCCGTTAAGTCTGTTTCCTCCCTCATCTCGGTCCTGCTCACATCTGGACCTGCAAACCTGCCTTTTCCCTCCGGTACCTCGGCTTCGGACCTGTTCTGTCCTCCGTTCCTCTGACCTTCGCCTCCGTCCTCGTTTGCTGATTCTGCCTGATCCTGTGGATTCCCCCAGCCCCGCTGGTGAGACATGTCTCGCTTCTTCCTTGTGGATTACGGAACTTTTATTTGGATTTAGCGTTGAGTTTCCCTCCTCTACTTCGTGTTGGATTTACTCAGCTCCTGACTATGAAAAATTCCAAATCTAAAATAAGTCATGGAGACTGCTGACCCAGCCATGTCGACCATCGGAGTCAGCAGCTCCCTGCTAAAGGCTGCCTAGTCTTAGTTTTTGGGCTTTGTTTATTTGTTTTTTTTTTAGGTAGTTTTGGTCCAACCCCAAACTAAAATAACAAAACCCAGCAGCATAAGACAAAATGTGACAAAAATGTGACAAAATGGGTTTGTAGAAATATAGAGTTCATCTGAGAATCCCAATAAAAAACTTTTATTTTGACCAGGACCCCCCCCACGCCTCCACTCACATTCATTTGCATCAACTCCTGATCCTAGAACTCCATTGGGGGGGGCTCCAGTCGTAACAAGACAGCAATGAATAAATTAGCATGCTATTTGCAAGGGTAAGCATGCTCATTGGTCCACATCGGGCGGTGATGTAGAAATGCATGAATTAGTGTCTTCTCTGTAAATCCTGTAAAAACTCAATTAGATGTAGAATTTTTTTCTTTAGGCGTCTTGTCAAGAACAATTCTGACCAAACAAGAAAGGGAAGTTTTCTGTTTTGAATTAGCATAAACAGTGAAGGAAAATGTAAAATAATGAGTCATTGGGATGGATTCATCCAAAAATCATCAGCAGTAACCATGACGATGAACAGTGGGAACGATGGCCAGAGCCTCCGAGAGCGACCTTCTTAGACAACAGCATCATAACAAACGTTCGGGTCACCCAGTCCTGGATTACATCACTCATACATCTGATCAAATTGATGGTGTGTTACTCATTTCACTGGAACACAGGTCAAAGTTTAGACTTTAAGATGGAGAAGATGTCTCCTTCTTCAGCTGAAACCGTTGAATCTTTAGGAAACGGTTGTGGTTGGGTCAAAGGTCCTTGTTTCATCAGCACAAGGATATCTGCTCGTTTTACAGAACAGCTTCCTGAATCACTTTCTAATCTAGAGTCTAAATTATCTTTGGGAGAATCAACCTGACAGATCACAAACTGGACCAATTTATTCATAATTGACCTTAAAATTGAAGTCGTCATGAATGCATCAGGATCTGCGTGGGAGACTGAACACAAGGTGAGGGAAACTTCATTAACTAATTGATTTACAAACATAACCTCCCATCCGTGTTCTTTCACTCATTTGGTGCAGATAAAACACCCAGAGTTTTCCCGTCCACTTCCTGCAGGTCCTCGGGGGGAATCCCAGAGTTCCCAGACCAGCAGACTGGTTGATTTTAGATAGTCTTTTAAGACTATATTGTCTTTTAGATAGACTTTTAAGACAATATCTAAAAGAACATATAGTCTTTAAAGACTATAGTTCTATTCATGTCTCTTAAGACTGTCTAAAAGATGATAGTCTTTTAAGACTATATATTTCTAGTTCTATGTTTTTAAGACTATTTAAAAGACAATATAGTGTTTTAAGACTATATATTTCTATTCCAGTGTCCTTTAAGTCTATATCTAAAAGACGATAAAGCCTTTTTAAACTATTTATTTCTGCTCCTGTCTTTTAAGACTATATCTAAAAGATGATAGTCTTTTAGATATTGTCTTTTAAGACAATATCTAAAAGACGTTATAGTTTAAGACTGTATATTTCTACTTTTCTATATATTTCTACTTCTGTCTTTTAAGTCTGTCTAAAAGGCGATAGTCTTTTAAGACTACATATTTCCACTCCAATGTCTTTTAAAACTGTGTCTTAAAGATGGTATAGTCTTGTTTAAGACTATACCATCTTTTAGATGTAGTCATTTAAGACTGTATCTAAAAGACAATACTGCCTTTTACACTATATCATCTTTTAGATATAGTCTTTTAATACTATATATTTCTACTCCTATGTATTATAAGACACAGTAGAGATTCAGACATAGCTATTGTCTCTCCAGGGTGATTTATTCAAATAGCCAGAGAAACAAAACCAAACTATATAAAAAATTCTCCATAACAGGAAATGACAAAGGGGCACAACATAGAACAAACAAATAAAAAAAAAAGTCCCTGTTTTGTGCAGATGATGTTCTGCTGTCTATGTGGAACCAGAACCTTCTGTGTAAACCAGGGCTGTTTGCATTAGGCTGGAAGGACAATTAACATATTGAAGTTTAACATATTGAAGTTTTGTTCAGGCCTCCTCTGCATCACTATTTGACGTTTTTAGTGTCCTCAACTTGTTTTTTCATGTGCTATATATACTTGTAAAATCACGGGTCCGCAACACTTGGGACGCGGTACCAGATGCGGTACTGGATGTGGACTAGTCCTCTGGAAGCGTCCAGGACCAGTACCACATCAGGTTTTGGGTTAGGGTATCTGTACCGGGTTTGAGTAACAGTGAGCTCCACGTCCTGTTACTGGACTGGTTCTGGTTTGCAGCCCGGAGGTCGGGTACCCATGATTTAATGGGAACAGTCAGCTCGTCAAAGAACAACAAGTTGGGGACGTCAAAAACATCAAAAAGTGACGCAGACGGGTCCTTAACCAAACCTCAATATGTGACGAGTTGTTACGGGAATGTGTTGTAATAGCACATATTTTAAGGTAACAAATAAACAAAGCTCCAATTAAGAACTGAAATGCAGATTCTGGATCTCCGTGGGTGAAATGAGTTTCCTCTGCATTTCGACCGGGCCTTTTCTCAAGCTTTGGATCCTCCAGATCCAGAGCGGTCTTGGCATGTCTTCTCCTTCAGATGCCTCCTGGACGCGTCCCTGGGAGATGTTAGGAGCTGAAAGGATGGATGAGGGAAAAAAATGACAATTCAGATCCAGAACAAGAATAACTATTTTTCTTTGATTTCCGTAAGGAGTCATTATGCAACAAACACCTGAGTCTAAGCCCATGTGAAGTTCTGAGAAAATGAGTCACGTCTGTAACTTCAACAGAACAAGAACTCTCAGTGGGTTGCAGCCGTTTCCGAGTATTCTGCTCGCTGAAGGCTTTCCCTTTTCATGTCTTTAGAATGAGAGAGACCAAGTGCAGACAGTAAACAGTGAAGGAGACACAAACTGTTTTCCCTTCAGGTTTAATAAGCCGACACAGGCTGGTAAATTCTAGCCGTTCATCTGGCCGGTAAACCTCCGACTGGCCTTTTCAGCTGCCTAATTATACTGATTAAAAGCCAAGGAGAGCTAATCTCCCTGACAGAGCGCTCTGGCTCCGAGTGGACGGGTTTACACGAGGGCTCCAGAGTCACGGACAGTTGGAGCGGTTTGCTCTGACAAGGTGTTACCAGTTAATGCAACACCAGCAACAGTTCATCATTTGCAGCTTGTCACAGGCTCAATCCTCCCTTCATGCATGTTTCATTAGTATGTATTTTTATTGTGAACAAATTTAGAGTGCAAGATGCTGGTATTGTCAGAACTGGAAAATAATCTGACCAAAGAACGTGTCTTGCTGAGATTTTTCTAAATAAATTGTGATGTTTTGGTCTTTTAAGAGAACATTAACCCATAAGAACCTCATAGTGATATCAGAGTAAGAAAAAAAACATCTGATTTTTTTTAACTGTGGTCAACATGGTTTATGGTATTTTGCACTTGATTTCACTTTTAAGGAAAAATAGTTCTGGCTCTTAATGGGTTAAATCTTGAAATAAGTAATACAAGCTCATATTGGTTAATTGGAAGCATGTTTGTAAATGTATTGTTAAATAAAAGCATAAAAAAAAGAAAAATATATTTTTTAAATAAATGTAAACAACAAAAAAGTAATTAAATTAATTAAAAAGACGAAATAACATTTAAAAAATTAACAAATTATTGTTATTGATATTGTTATTACAAATTATTGTAAGTACATTTATATACATACACATACACATCTGCTTTTACATTTTCAGGAATAAAATATCTTATTAGTCCAACTGTCCTCTTTTATTCCATTTACACTAGAATCAAACCTTTAAAAAAATGCTGTCACAATTATATGTTATTTATGTGTCAAAAAACATGTCTAACAAGAGATATTACTGAATTTTTCTTGTAATTTAATTAGATAATCCAGATTTTTTGTATTAAAGGAAGTCGTTCCATCTCACATAACAGTTATATAGTTTGGTATTTTTTAATATAAAGTATAAAAAAGATATTTAAACAAAGAAAAAATATGTAAAAACATTCAGAAAGTCCTCTTGGTTCCTGGAATTTAGTTAATTTCTGTCTCTGAGGAAGAGGATGATGGTCCAAAGAAACACTTTTTAGAATCTGCAGCCAATAAGCATCAGATTTAAGTAAATTCACTGCACTTTTATGAATTGGTTTCATTTGTAATGTTACATTTCTTCAGAACTGAACTATTCTGGAACACAAAAACCTCCACAGAGTTCCAACAATCTGAACTCATTCGACTCAAATGTTTCTGTTTGCAGACAAAACCTCAGCTGAGTGCGTCTTATCATCTCCGTCCTCTGTATCTGCCTCGTCTTTGATAACTTTTTTTTTCCAATTTCCTGTGACTCTGATGTGTTTATGCCGATGTTCAGATGTGGAGCTCTTGTAGACCAGAGGTCCGTGTCCTGAGGGTTGGGGACCCCTGATCAGCACCTGTGGCCCATACCAAGCGGCCCTCGGACCGGTTCCGGTTCGGGACCTGGTACCTAGAGAATAGTGGGACACACCCACCCCCCCAAAAAATGACATCACAGTGGGAGAAACCATCAAGACAATTCTGGGGTGAAACTAAACACGCGTCAAAAATATCCTAAGGAAGATTTGGCATTATTATGGGATGGCCACAGGACCTTCAGCTTCGTGGCTATTTTGTGGCAAATCTTGAAATTTGCCGATTTTTACATTTTTGTGCAATATGGGAAAAAAATGTTCAAGCAATCTTTACAAAATTTTACCAGTTTAAGTCTACACCCACCACTAAAGTTTAATTGACCTTTGACCTCAGGAAGAGGCTGCCATCTTGAATCATTTTAAGTCCCAGCTACCTCCTAATTCCTCGAGCATCACTGAGAATAACTGTTGGATTTCAAGTTTGATTTTAAACAGCGTTAGCGTGGCGAGCTAGCAAAAGTTGCTAGCCTTGTTGCTCGCACATTCTCATGAGAAAATGTAACACATGAATTGTTGGCTCAAGCTGAATGAAACGACATAACATACGATATGAACATATTGGAAATGTGGGTGTGGCCAACAAAAAACCTCTGTTGCTAAGGAAATCCAAAAATGTACTTTTGCCAATCCTTATAAAATTTAGATAAACCTGTCCGCCACCTTTAGGTGACCAAAAAATGTAATGGTCGCTATGGAGATAAAACCAACAGGAAGGTGGACATTTTGAAAAAATGGCTTTGACCAGAGTGGTAGAAGGAGAGAGGGAGGGGCTAGTAGCAACCAGTGGGGGCGGGTCACAATACCACTCTCAGCTTTAATTAAAATAAATTCAGCCTTGAATTTACTCAATTGTCAGACTGATCTTGATTTATTTCCTCACTGTAACAGTTTAATGTTCTCCACCTAAAGAGTGCAGAGAAAAAAAATCTCTTAGTTATGCAAAATTTATATTTTCTTTTAATGGCCTCCATAAAAGTATCATTAAATATATTAAGCACACATCCTAGAGGTAAATTAAAAGCAAAAAATACTTTATAGACTGAAAAGCTTCTCACTGATGCACTAAAAAAGAAGCTGCTCGTTTATTTGAGGAAATATGTGATGATTAAAATACTTTTCCAGGTAACATCTGCCCCAAATGGAGAGCAAGGTGGTAAAAAAATAGAAAAAAAGGCCATTAAATGACTTACTGAAGCGCCGTCACTATATGTGTTTAATGCCAGGCCGGGTTTTAATCATCAGCAGTCCTTCAGGTTCAGGAATGAACCGTCGCTGGAAAAGCAAACAGCTCTTTCAAAGTTTAGACTCGCTAAGAGCTCTCCTTTGATCAGCTGTTTCATGCTGTTCACATTTAGTTAACCGAACAGAAGGTGATTAAAACCAGCTGCAGATGTTTTAACAGATGGAATAAAAAAAAGATGAAAAATATCAAAGTCTCACATGGATGCATAATTAACTTACAAGTTTTCATTTAATTCTCTTTTCTTGTAAGCTTCCCACGCGGCCACGATTCTGAAAGGAGGTTTGAAGCTCGTTTAAGACTTTATCAAAGACGTTAGGAACCGATTGGGTTCAGGAAACTAAGAGAAATGCAGTTCGTTTATAGAGAGGAAGAGCGATGCACTTCCTGTTTGAAGCAGGTTAGGAAGCAGGAGCTCAGCAGGTAGAAGGTCATCAAACAACATGACTTACTTTGTGTTTGCATTTGTAGTTAGTTTTCCTGGGACGAGTTTTAAGAACCTCATCTATTTATTTTATGTTTCAGATCAAATACAGACTTGAACAGTGAATGGGCTTCTGACGGGCAGGGGACCGTCAAAGGGGGGGGGTTCCAACAAATATTACGTTTTATGCCCATTTTTTTCCATATTTGAAAGGTTACCCATACTTCAGATTAGACTTTAACCCATTAGATTTTAACCGTTTAGTGTCTTAAATCTCCAACTGTTTCCATGATCAACAAGCACCAATATAAAACGGTTTTGCCCGAATGTAACGCAAAGTTTTACTCCAAGAATAATACGTTTTGTACCTATGTTAAGCATTGTTGTGCACCACTTTAACACAAAGTTTTGCACTGATATAACATAGATATGACATAAAGTTTTGCCCTAATTTAATGTAAAGTTTTGCACCAATGTACCGTAAGGTTTTGCATCAAAATTGCATAATGCTTAGCACTGATATGATGTAAAGTTTTGCACCAATTGAATATCAAGTATGGCACCAACGTAGCATAAAGATTTGCACCAATTAAACATAACATTTTGCACCAACTTAGCATAAACTTTTGCACCAATTTAATGTATAGATTTGCACCAATTTAGCATAAAGTTTTGCACCAAAATGACAAAGCTTTGCATCATTATGTTTAACACTGATATAATGTAAAACTTCAATGTAAAGTTTTGCACTGATATAACAAAGTTTTGCACCAAAATGATATTTTGCACCATTTTAACAAAGCATTTAACAGCAATATGATAAAAAGTTCAACACTGATGTAACGTAAAGTTTAGCACAGAAATAACTTGAAGTGTTGTTTAAATCAGCACAAACCCTTTTTCTCTACGTCAGAATCACTGAGAAGAGGTTACCTGCTTACAACGTAGAAGAGTCAACATAAACACAGCAGCTGAAGCTCTGATGTTCATTAGATTCAAACAGGAAGTCCAGACAGATTTTCAAAGCAAAGCTCTGAGCGAGTACTTGACATGAGACCCTCAGGATGAACATTCATTCATTCACTCATTCATTCATTCATTCATTCATTCTCAACAGCTGTCCTTCATATTCAGCTCCTCTTCAAATCCACTCTCAGCTGTCAAAAGGTCAAAGGTGAAGTTACATGCACAACCCAACATCCGGCCCACAGCCACCTCCAAAGTGACTGACGGGCCAGCAGGAGTCGAGACTTTTATTCATCGGTTTGGTAACAGGAGACGTTTCAGAACCCCAGACCGCCTCTCCTCCTGTGTCTTCCTCCTCCCATCTCCACAGCTGTGACGGCCACGCCGCCTCATGCGGCGCCAGCCCGGGGAAAGGTCAGTCAGGTAAAGGGCAGGCCTGACCGACGCTCCTGTAAACACGTGTCAATAGACAGGAGTTTACCAGCAGAGAGGCTCTAGAGATGAGAGCGGGATGGTTTTGGTGCATTTATTGTAAATTTACCAGTTTTTCAATTATATTATTTGTTCTAAGTTTTCGTTTCCTGTGAAAATCTGCTCTTTGAATTTGGAAGGTGAAGTTCCACCACAGCTGGAGAAAAAGGCCTCATAGCAAGTGAACGCTGGTGCTGTTTACTGACATGTTGATAAAAGAAAAGAATCCAGAGTTACAGTCTGCGGCGTTTTCTGAAGACGGACGACATTTGTAAAGAAAATTAAGCTACAAATTATATTTCTGAGTATTTCTTTATTAGATTCATTGTGAATCAGGAGCGACGGAAAACTTTTGTTTAAAAAAAGATCATAGAAATATGTTGGGCGGGGCCTCAAGCTCCTAGCTCCGCCCCATTCTGATGCATCAACCTGCAGACAAACTGATCCATGAACGTCTTTGTTTTTCGTCATCTGACGGCTGATAACTGATATCTGCCGCCGTTTTTGTTTCCCCGCTGATGATAACTTGGGTTTGTAAGCTAGCAGGAGAGCATGTAAACAAAGAGCTCTCAGCGACAGGATTCTGATTGTAATATGTTGGTATTTAAAGACCTTTGGGAATACTTTGAAAATCGATCAAAAGATGATCAGATGAAACCGTCGGCCCACTTTATGTTGGAGCAGTATTTGGCAGCTCTTCTCCCAGACGAGCGTCTTCCTCACAGTTAATGTGCGGCTACACGATTCCGGCTTCCACACGAGTCGTATTGGTTTATCCAAAAGCGGGGTCACTTTTTGCTGTAAATTAGACGTGCGTGAAATGATCGCCCTTGATGCGGACAGTGATGAACTGCCGGGACTCCTTCCTACCTTGTTCTGCTGAATAATTCACTTCCCTCTGCGGCGCTCAAGGTGTGAACCGGGAGAACGGAGCGGCGTTGTCAGCTGGACGTGAAGAGGCAATTTGTCAGAGATGAAGAAGCGGTTTGAACAACATTACCAGCAGTAAATCTTCCATTTGCAGACGAGGAAGGAAGAACCTTAAAAGGAGGTAATGGAGCAGCAAATACGCTAAGAGGGAAACACCTGGAGGTGTCGGCGGCTAAAACAACTTCATACATCTGCATTTATTTAACTGTTTTGCTGTGATTAGCAGCAGGCGGATGCAGGACGACATCTTTCTCTGTCACAAATCTTCGCCCAGCGACCCAAACAGTGGAGTGACTTGAATTTCATTAGCGGCGCCTCCTCAGCGCCTCCCTGCAGCACTTTCTCCTCGCCGATGTTAAAAGTGTTGCTTGGCGTGTTCGCTGGCGTCACAGGGATTAATTGGAGCAGCTCAAGCGTTAATATGAATCAACTCTGACATCCTGTGAGGGTGCTGCCGCATTCGGAGGGCAGGGAAACAGGTGCATGCGGTGGAAAAACCCTCCCTGGAGTCACACATGGGTTAAGACAGATACTCTTAAATGAAGCTTCTTCACCCTCAGCCTTTGGATTTCAGGCCCAAAAACATACTTTAAGTTAGTTTACAGCTTATTTTGGTTCAATTTGACAGTTTGAAAGCTGGAAGCTGCTGTTGTAATTCTGCTAAGACTCAGTCTAATAATGTATGGAAAAGAAAATAACAAAAATCTGTAATAGTTTCTGTGTTCTAGAGATACATACACATTTTACTGCAGTTTTTTTGCTCTATTCAAGTGTCTAACTCCCACATCTGTGGTTCTGTGCGTGGAGAACATGTTGGGCTCTGGATCTGAAAAGTGGGAGGACCCAATCTGATCATCTTCTGATCCATTTTCAAGGTTTTTAAATTATAATTTGGACAAAATCCCCAAAACTTGAGTTGTTTTCTAGGACATAGTTTCTGCAAACTCAGAAGTTGATGAGAAATTCACCTCTGAGTTGTGGGAGGGACTTTCAAGGTGCAAGCCCGCCCCCTTTTCCTGTTTACATGCTTACCCACTAGCTTACAGCCCCTCACACCCCAAAAACGCAACAATATCATTTCTATCAGCCATTCAGTTCTGATCCAGATTCCAGCTCAGACGAGGAAAACAAAGACGTTCATGGATCTATTGGTCTGTGAGTGGATGCATCAGAACGGGGCGGAGCAGAGAGCTTGTGGCCCCGCCCAGTTTAATTTCTATGTCACAAATACTTTTTCAAACAGCATTTTTTCAACTTTACCTGAATAATTTGAAAATGGAAATACTCTGATTTTTTGTATATATTTGTCCTCCATCATCAGGAAAATGCCAAAGGAACATGTTAAAAACACATTTTTTATCGGGGTCGATCTTTAAAGAGACTTAGAAGACTTATCCTCAAGGTGGGCGGGGCCAAACTGTTCGTGCTCTGAATCCAACAGAACCAAACATGATTAGAACCAAACTAAAGCGCTCAGTTGACACAAAGATGGATGATAACGGTGGAAGCACTGAAACAGGGTTTCAGCTCTTTTTAAAGAGAAAAATCTGGATTTTTCTGTCTCAGATCCTCAAATGAATCAATTAAAGGGACTTTCAGAGTGAACTATATCCACATGATTATCTGTTACCTTCAGCACACTAAAGAACTATTTTTTTTTAGATAAAATAGTTATTTTGAGAGCTTTTCTACTATATACACTTAAAAAAGTGAAACATTGGATCAATTAACATAAGCTCTGCAATTTGGTACATTTACAAATATTAGTTTTTATCAAACTAAACTATTATATTGAGCAAGCCATTAACGCAAACTTGTAATTTGATGAAAACTAATCATTTTAAATGTAGAAAATTACAGAAATATTAATTAATCCAATGTTTCACTTTTTTCATGTCGCCTGGATCTCTGAGGCTCCGCCTTTTGCTCCTTCCCCTCATGATGTCATCCTGAAGCCGTGCATGTCTGCGTCTCAAACCAAACAACATCCAAACTTTTGCAAACATGCATGTGCATATAAAATGAAATCACCGCTGACTCGGCAGAGAAAGTGGGTGTGTGTGTTTACCTGGGGGCGGAGCTAGAAGCACAAACTCTTCCTGGAAGGGGCTGTTCCCCACTTTGTGACATCACAATGTGAAGACCCGCCCGTTTTGGTGGACTGGGAGGGGCTGGTGCTCAGACTGCAGGTTTTTAGAGGGAGATTCAGAAATGTGTGAACGGATCAAAACACCAGTCTGAATGTTTTCCTTGAGGAATCGACATCATAATACACTTAAAAAGTTAATTTTTGAGATATACCTTTAGGTTTTTTAAATCAACATTTCAACTTGAGCTGCATTAATCATTTTCTGGTTTTCTTCCTATTTTCCTTCTGTACATGGAAGGCCAATAGAACTTAACTTTATTTTTTAAATTTAGGATAAAATCTGAAAAATACTAGTTTGACGTTGATCAGAGTGAAAGATTTATTACAAAATGTTTTTTTTTTATTTTGCACATCGAGTTTCTGAGTAAATCAATTTGCTTTTCGGTTGTTTCTGATGTTTTTTCTGCTCTTTGAGATAAAAAATGAAGTTTCTCTATAAAGTGAACAAAAAAAGTGCAGAGAAAAGTTTGTAGTTTCAGAATCATTTTACGAACCAAAAGGGAAGCTGGTGGTGATGGATGATGATTTTTTTATCAGCAGTTTTCTGTTACTCAAAAGAAATTAGAATAAACGGATGGAGAATTTAGAGGCTGTTTAATGTTTAAAAAGACATAATTAAGAATAAAAAGTGTTTTTTTCAGTTCATAGAAATATTTACTTCATGTTTCTTGTCTTTCTCTGGTACAGACGTGGTTAAAGTCTATTAAAGCTTCACATTTTGTTTTCCAGGAGGTTCACAGTCTGCATGAGTGTTGCTGAATCCTCCGTCATGAAAAATGAATTCCAGCCTCTTTTTAATCTCAGCTTCTGTCTGGCTTTGGGGGAAACGAAGTCGGGAGGATCCAGATCCTGCAGGATACGGCTGCGGAGGTTCTGCGCTTTGAGTCACAGCGACAGGAAAGTCAGAGTAAAATACGGCCCAGGAGGTTTGATGAAGACCCCCGGGCTGGTAATCAAGGTGGGGGGGCGGAGTTTAGGAGATGCAGCTGAAAGAGGACTCGAGAAAAATTAAAAGGAGCTTCAAACCATCTGGGGTAAAGATCCAGCAGAACCAGGACAGGAACATCAGGGAAACTGATCCACGATATTACATTAAACAGGATATCACAATAAAATGAGCTTAAAACCAAATAAATCATTAAAAAATAATAAAGTAGTTTGGTTTGTTGAATCAGATTCCAGAAATCTCCTCAAAGTCATCTGAGATTTCCACCAACAAAAGTGAAGAGTTTGTTTTCTCTGATACTTTTATATTAATTGATACTTTCTTGTTACCACATTGATGAATTCATTGTTTCATTAACCCAAAGGGCGCTCCAGACCAGTTGGACCCAGTCTGGGGAACCTTCAAGGATCTAATCAGGACTTTCCCACTGAAAAACTAACTTTAAATTAACGTGTTGACAGGAGAACAGACGCTCAAAGAGTTCGTAAAGACGAACATATCAGGCATCATTTCTGCTGTTAGGAATTCAGGAGGACAACCAAGCAGAGCAAGACACGGGGGCCGGATCCGGCCCTCCAGATCATTTTATTTTATTGTTATTAATGATCCGATGTTATCTTGTGCTCATTTCTAACTTGTATAATTTTAACAAAATATATTTTTATGGAGAGTAAAATATTGAAAGTTATTTAATGTTTAAGTTGATTTATTCTGGAATAATATTCCTGCCTTTTTATGATTCATAATTATGTTAAAAAGTTATGGTTTTAAAGTTTTAAAAATGAGCATTCTGCTAGTTTTTTGGACTATTTTGGTATTTACTAAGATTTTTTTGGTTATTTTGGAGTTTAGCTAATATTTCAGCTATATGCTAGCTGTTTTGGCTTTTTGTTTGTTTCTTAGGCTAACTTGGCATTTAGCTAGTACAGTATTTTAGCTAGCTATCAGCTCCAGTGTTTTTAGTTATCAATTTCAGCATCTTCAGCAGCCAAATTCACCTTCCAGCATTCACACTAGTATTATCACAGGTAATGCTATATATCTAGTTCATAATTATCTTAAAAAGTTATGTTTTTAAAGTTTTAAAATGCAGTCTTAGAGTGTTGAATAAATGTTTATCCTGTTCGTCCTCAGGTGTGTTTTGGATTTTGGCCTCTTGTGTGACTGAGTGAAAGCAGAAAAGCTGAAACAGCCGACTGACATTGAAAATAAACCCTCAGACTCCATGTTTTGAGACGATTGTCTTGTTGACTTCACAGGAACTTTGACATGATCTGAGGATGAAGCAGAAGAGAGACGTGTGACAACATAAAAACACAAAATAAAATCAGTGTGTAGCTGAATCTGTGCAGAGAAGCTGAAGGAGAAACAGAAACATTTTATATTTACAGTAGAAAACCAGCGAAGTCTCAGAATACTTCCTCTAGAAACAGTATTTCAACTGTTTTCTTCTAGGTAGTCCCTGTTGGGTACGTGACAGTTGGTGAATCGACTTCTCTTAAGGGTTAAAGAAGCGGAGGAGCATCTACCTGTCACCAGGTGAAGGATCATGGGTCCTTCTCTGGTCCACGCTGACGAGCCTTCCATGCATTTAAACTCTCTCTAAGGAGGATGAGAGTCTGCTGTCAGCCAACATGCAGCTCTATAACTACAGCAGACGTCCACTAGATCCTGTCCTTCGATTGGGGGTCACAGGAGGTCAATTACCCACAATCCTTTGCTACCACTCCAATCATCTTTTTAAAGCAGTGGTCTTTCCTTTATGATTATGCTGTCGGTTTATAGGACATAGTTTCTGCAGCTCATCAGAATTTCCCCTCTGATTTGTGGGCGGGACTGTTGGTGATGAGAAACTCCGCCCCCTCTTCCACGTCCTATCACTGAGAGCACAGAGCAGAGCATCAAGCAACGTCTCAAATGAGATCTTTATCAAACCGCATGTTTTTCATCTGCTCCTGATTCACGATTTGGATCAATTAATACTCAGAAATACTATTTTAAGAATATTTTCTTAAGCCTTAGTTACCGCTGGACTCATGGAAGTGTTTGTCAATCCCATTGGTTGTTTACAATGATGCCGACCCGCCATTAGTACAGTCTTAATTCTAAATTAGAACCTAAAGATTTATCAGAAAGATGTTTCCTTTGAACTTTTTGGTTTAAAACAAACAAAAGAGCTATGACGAATAACGGTGATGACTGGGATACCAAACACGTTTGTGCATTGTGTTGTCTTTGCTTTGTTTCTGGATTTACTCATTTTAGTGTCGTCTTCACACATTTGATCTTTATTATAAAACAAAAATACTATCTGATGTCAAATTTAGAGATTTTTTTACATTAAAAAAAGACAGAATCCTCTTGGAACTGAGTTGATTTGGTACAGTTTCAGGTTTTTGTGACATTTTTGAATAATATAAAAAAAACACGTAATGAACGACTAGGATTGTACTTAAATGATGGACATCAAGCATTGCAGCAAAATACTGTTTTAATTGCAGATTATTTATTAGAGCAAACTGTAAAGTTGTTTGTCCTCCATAGAGAGAACAGGAAGATACTTTCCATCAGTCATTTTGACAGGTGCCCCGCCCCCAAACCTGCCCTGAAGAAGGAACATTTTAATATACATTTAATATAACATTTGTATTAACATTGTTTAATATAAATATATTAAACATGTAATATAAAAAATGTATCTAAAATATATATAATATAAACATAATCAAAAGTGTTACATCATTTTGGGGGCGGGGCACCTGTCAAAATGAGTTTGATGGAAAGTATCTTCCCATTCTCTCTCTATCATCAGTAAAATGACACAAAAACCTGTTAAATAAACAAAAACGCAACATTTCCTCCAAAACAATAAGGTGAAATCATCTTTAACATCACAGCAGAGAAAACAAAAGCAAACTGGAGGTTCTGGAGCAGATGTGACCCGGTTCTTGTAATCTTGTAATCTCTAGATATCAGGATCTGATCTGCTGATCCTCATGAAGGTTTCATATTTCAGAAGCTCAGAAAACATGGATTTCATCATAAATGAGAGTCACAGAATCCAAGCAAACTGTTTTTCTGAAATCTGGGCTTCATCTCTCAGGTGGATAATTCATTTAGATGTTATTTTTCTTGAGATGTTGGAGGTCTGGAGTAAATGTGAGACGTTTGGTTTTTGCTGCTTTGGTTTATTTTGTCAGGATCGAGAATTCCTCCTACAAGCACTTTAGCAAGAAGAAGAACTGTTTGTAGTGAGTTTTCATTGCAAACATTTATAAATGTTTAGTTTGAATCCTAGAAGAGTCTGTAAGGAACCAAAAAGGTCATTTAATGTAATCTGAAGGAGATGAAGCTTTAGAGGCTCAACAGAAACAGACTAGATACTCTAAGTTAAGGTTTTTTTTCTTCCTTTTCTGTGTCGTCTGAGAATTTGTGTTTTTTTTCTTGATATTTGTTATTGAGACAAATTTGCTTCAGTTTTAGTGACTTTACTTTCAGTATTTCAGAAGTCTGGTTTTCAATTTGACTTTCGGATCTTCAGTCTCGTCAGATTAGAGTCCAGGAATAGATTTTATTACATTTTTGTTTCCATTACTAACCGTTCCTCTCATAATCCAACCTGACCTGATCTAACCAAGTTTACAGTTTTTCTTTTCCTCCATGAAGCCGGTTATAAAGTTATGATTTAAAGTTATAAATCCAACCTCAGTTTCAGTTGAACATCTCGGTTGACGTTCGTCTTTTCAACCACTCGAGGTTTGTTCTGAAAAGAAAAGGATCGTCTGAAGACGTTCAGATTGTCTTCAAGGACGCAGACTTCTGCGCTCTGAAAGAGAACGTGTTTGAATGATGAAGTGAATTTCCTGAAGTTAAAGATGGAGAAGTTAGAGAACAAACTGTCCATTCAGGTAAAGGAGAACTCAGAAAGAACCTCATCGATGGCTTTTCCTGTAGAAGAAGACAGGAAGTGTCATTTGTCCTCCATAAAAGTTTAAGAAAGTTTCAAACAAAAACAGAAGGTTCAGAACTAACTTAGAGTTTGAGGAATAAACAACTTAAGTTTAATGCATTGTGGTTTTAGAACTGCCTCTTATTGTGTTTAATCATGTTTGGAAATGAAATATTCAACTTAATGTATTTGAAACTTGAACATTAAACGTGAAAACAGAGACTTGTGAGGATCTGTGGTCAGTGTGTGTTTCACTTCTGCTGTTTGGTAATAACCAGAGCAGTTCATCTCCATCGGTGAGAAGGAAAACCTCAAATCGGACGAGACGTCGCTCCATCTTCAGCAGGAGCTGAGAGCTGCAGAGGAGCGGGACAGAATCACAGAAAGAGGAATTCATTCAGAGTCCCAGATGAGAGGAAGAGCCGCCGATGCTGATGGGAGATGGAACCACATGAAGGATAATCTAGAGTTTGTTGTGAGATGTGCACTTAAGTGATGCTTTGACATGTTATTAGAGTCAAAAATAGTTCAAACGCATTTTAGTGTCTGCTATAAACCAGTTTCCTTCTAGAAAAGAAACTTGTGGGAGAAATAAAACAGCATTTAACTTTTACCATCCATAGATATTTATTAATTTATTCATAAAATTATTTAAGGAGGAGAAATCATTAATAATTGTGGTTCATGTTCAGCCATCCACATCACATGCTGACTAAATCCACGATGCAGCTATCGGTGAGTCCATGAAGCTTTTAGATTATCATAGGACTCCATGTCCCAGAATGCATTTGGATCTCTGCAGACCACGTAAACGGCATCAGAATCCACTCTGAGTCAAGAATCTTCTAAAGAGATGCAGCTTCCTGCCAATTCTTTCCAATGTCTTTATACTTTTGATAATAAAAAAATGAAAGACTTAATATTTCCTTAAATATGAAACGAATCCTGAAATAAACATCTTTACATCTCACATACTGAGTCACGATATCGATTATTTATTTGTTTTTATTATTTTAAATACTCGATTGATAACCTGACAGAATAACTTTATTATAATATAATGACTCTTTTATTCATAATTTTGGATTTGTTCTCACAAAATGTTGACCATTTTCTCATCATTTTGAATTATTTTCACTAAATTACGACTCTATTGCCATAAAATAACTACTTTTCCTGTAATATTACAATTTTATTCTAGTAAAATTGTAACTCGTAATGTTAAAACTTTATTCTCAAAAAGTTATGACTTTATTCCCACAAAATTAGGATTTGATTTTCGTAAAATTATGATGTTTTTCTCATAATGTTTCTACTTTAATTTCTTAAAATTACAACTTTATATTCATGAAGTTATAATTTTTTTCATCATGTTTTGACTTTATTCTTATAAAATTATGAGAATAAGTCATAATTTTACAATGTTAATATTGTAAAATTACGGCTTTTGTTAGAATATTAATTCTCAAATAATAACTTATGACATTATAACTTTATTATTGAAAAAAAAGAATCTTGTACTTATAATTCTGAGTTTATTCTCGCAAAATGTTGATATTTTCTTTATCATTTTATGACTTTATTCTTGTTAAATTACGATTTTATACCGGTAAAATAATTATTTTATTATTACAACTTTAAATTGTGACTTTGTTCTCATAAATCTACAACTTTTTTTCCGTAAACTAACATCTTTTCTCTCATAATTTTACAACTTTATTCTTGTAAAATTATTACCTGATTCTCTTAAATGTAAGACTTTATTCTAATAAAATTATGAGAATTATTTGGAATTTTACAACTTTATACACGAGAAATTATGACTTATATCTCCTAAAATCATGACTTTATTTTCATGCTGTATTCTAGTCCATTTTTTCATGGTGGCTCCAACACTCCGTCGTAGCCTGAACCAAGACTCTTGGGATTTACACTGCTTCCACGTTTTGCACCAACCATCTTCCAACAGTAGATGGCAGACTAGTAAACAGTAAAAAAGAAGAAGAAGCCCCTCCCTGCTTGTCTAATGTGAACATCATGGGGTAAATGTTTAAAAACGGGTTTTTAGAGCATCCCCTGATCGGTGTGAACGCAGCATAAATTATTCTTATTTTCCAATCAGTCTTCTATTAGGAGCATCATGTGTTCCTCTAAGTTTCTAAACCGTCCTCCTGCTCCTGGATGGTTTTCTACATGTCGTTGCTCACCTCAGCTCAGCTGTTAGAGGAGGTGTGGACAAACCCCGACCACCTTTCTTGGGTGAAATGCATTCCTACAACATATCAGTATTCCGTAAACAAGCCGGCGCCTCCCTGCTGAATAAGATCCACTGTGCAGTTGATGCATCTCCATAGAAATTTCACACCTTTTGACTTCCATCAAAAGATTCAGAAAAGATCTGAAATGGCTGTTACCCAGAGACCTGAGGCGGGAAAAAAGAAATCCATTATCCTCAGGGTAAGGTAAGCTTTAAACCCGCCTGTGTGTCCTGAAGCAAAAAACAAAAGGAGGAGGAGAGGGACGGGGACTGATGTTCAAGCTGGAAACTGTAGCTTCAGTGGTGAGACGCTGCTGTGTGGAGGGAGGCGACCATGTCAGAAAAACTAGTAAAAGAGGCAGAACTTGCTTTTGTCACACGAGTTTGTTAATCTTTGTACTTTATACCTTACAAGATTATTGATATATTTCAGTTTTTGGAGATAAAAAAGCATTTAGTACAAGTCAGTCCCTGAACTTAATCACTGAAAATGTTCAGTCTTCGTCACTCATACAGATGATGTGGGTTATTGGTTGATATATATCACTGATCTGACGCTCACGTGACCTACGGCGTGACAGATATTACCATGCATCGAGTCTTCCCGAGTGACTAGGAGGAACTCTAAATAAATACGCAAACAACCTCAAAAGCGGACGCCATGTTTTGCAGTCAACTTTTAAAAAAAATGAGGGAGCTAGCCCAATATTTGTGGTTCAGAGGTTCTAAATGAGTTTTCTTTCATAACTAATTAGTCAAATGAACATATTCTTTGAGTCTGTGACCAATAGGAATGCAGCTAAATGCACTTTTTCTAAGTGACTCTTTGTTTTCTAATCTTATTTCACGTACATATATTTACATATTGGATGTGTCGCCGATCGGATCCATTCATCCATCCAGACCTTAAATTGGCTTATTTTGGTGTAAATTCTGACTTCATCACAAGAGTCAACAGGAAGTTGTTCCTCTTTGCAGTCTGCCTCCAGTGGTCTTTTGAGGAACTGCAACATTTTGCACTTCCTGGTTTAGATTTAATCGTTCAGAGTCTGTAGTTCACAGACAGTTTCTGCCTTCTTGAGCATTTTTCTGATTTATCTCTATTTAGTTTTTTAAATTATCCATTGAGAGTATTTATTGTAGCCTCCTAATTGTTCTTTAACCCTTTAAACTTCACGTTGGCGTCTTTAGACCTCAGAACTCACACATGCATATTTAAATGCAATTGCATTTGCTGGTTTTAGTCAGACCCAAAGGTCTGATGGGAAATGAAAACTTCTATCATCACTTAACAAGTTGTTCCTTTTTTGATTTCACTTCATTTTACTCTAAAATAAACAAGTTGGTTTTCCCTAAATTCAAGTATTTTTGAAATGTGTGTAAATACAGAGTATGAATCTCTTTGAGACACTTACGGCCGTTAGAGGGAAGCTAACGGAGCAAACTGACATTTACAGAGAATATGTACAGCAGAATCTAATCAGGTTCTCTGAAAGTGCAGAGAAGGAGATCCTCCCGACAGGCGGCAGAGATTCTAATGGGTTCAAATGAGCTCCTGTAGGCTCCAAACCTTCACCACCTCTGGACATCCTGTCCTGGGTAATGGCGCCATTAGCCGGTCGGGAGACAGCCGCCGTTTTTTCACCACACTGTACTAAAACCGGTCACTAAAAAACCCCAAATAGTAACCACATTATGTAAAACTGTGGGAAATCCTGTTCAGTTCCACGTAATTAAGAATATTTGAGATGAATTTTTCAGGTGATCAAACATGTAATAAAGTGTTTTAAAAAGTTAGTCCTTATGATTATCAAAGGAAAAGGGATATTGTTCCAGGAAATGATAAATACAGTTTAGGACCAACTTAAGAATTCAAAAAGGTCTTTGTGCAGACGTCCTGTAAACGAGGCTCCCAGCAGGTGTTTGGTGGTCAAACACAAGCGGAGGGTAAATATTCAGCACAGGTTTGAAGTGCAGCAGCTGGGAGGCTTTTGTCTGTCTGCAGAGGAGATGCTGCAGGATTGTTGTGTTTTTTTAAGTTGCATTTCTTGCTGTGTTGTTACATATTAAAATAAAATATGTCTAAAGGTCAAAATTCAAGTTTTCCATGTTTGTGAGACTGAATCTGAAATCTTCCCTGAAGTTTAAGTCCCACACTGAGCTGCAGACGCCGCTGCACTCAGGAACCATTTGGTAGTTTAACCTCCCGATTAACCCCACAATGCTGAGTGTCCAGCAGGGAGGCACTAGAACCCAATTTTTACAGTCTTTGAACTCACAACCTTCCAGTTTCAGGGCGGACACTCAACCACATGACCACTGCAGGCTTCAGCCTCAGCCAGAAGAATAGAAGATAGTCGTTAAGCAGACCACGAGGGGGTGGTATCTGTTGTTGTTTGGATTAATGCAATAAGATTCTGCAAACGTTTCTTTCTTCTTTTTATTCTATGTAGCAGTGGATGCAGTTCATCATTTTTGATCACATTGAAACATATTCAAAATATTATTTTGGTTGCATCCCAGAAGTCAGATCCACGAGGAAAACGGCTTACATTACATTTATAAGAAAGTAAGTTTTCAATGCGTGATGCAGGTGTTTTTGTGCTACTTTATAAACAGCTTTTCTTCTGATGAATTTAAAGTTAAAACTTTGTTGTGCAGGAGCCAGTGTAATGTAGTTTGTATTATGAATTTGCTGCCTAACTTTGCATAATGTAGCACTAAATTTAGAGTGGTTGGTTATTTGGTTTGGGAAAGAAGTTTAAAAACAGATTCAGGAAAATAAGACGATTTTCTGGAACGTCGACTGGAGCTGAGGGCAGTCACTGCAAACACAATGTGGTCCCACGATTTAAAAGATCAGTCAGCGTTGAGGGTTCAGAGCAGATGATGTGGAGCAGGAGGGTCAAACTCAATCACACAAGGGGCCAAAATCCAAAACACACCTTAGGTCACAAACAGGATAAACATTTATTGAACACTCTAAAATTACATTTATAAAACTTTAAAACCATAACTTTTTAACCTAATTATAATCTAGATATACAGCATTACCTGTGATAATGTTAGTGTGAATGCTGTAAGCTGAATTTGGTTGCTGAAGATGTTAGTGCTGATAGCTGAAGATGATGAAATTGATGGCTGAAAACGCTGAAGGTGATAATCACCTAAAATATGAGCTAAGTGCCAAATTAGCCTAGAAAAAAGAAAAACTTAGGTTAGCCAAAATAGCTAGTACGTAGCTGAAAACAATAGCCAGACTTCAAAATAACCTAAAAAATTTAAAAAAGCTTAAATAAGAAAAACATCTAGCATGTAAATATCAGCTAAACTCCAAATCAGCTTAAAAAATTTTAAAAAAAGGCTAAATTAACCTACAAAAAAATGAATGCATCATCCGCATAAAGACAAGCAAAAGTCAACCACCTGGGTTTGCGCCCCCCCCCACTTACATGTTTTTGGTAGAAGCTGGACCGGTCCATTTCTAATGGGTTCTGGTCCCGTGGACCGTCAGACCGGTACACCTGACCTACATGATCAAAGGGGGAAAAGCAGAAACTGCTGACGTGTTACACCAAGTCTACTGAACGCTAAGCTCTGATGAATGTGTATCTTTGTTTGTTGATGAGCGCATCGGTGGGCGTGTCGTTTGTGCGGCGTGATCAACGCCGTCTCTCTCATTTTTTGGTGTCGTTTATGGTCATTTTAGCCGCAGTTGAATCTCCATATCATCAACATCTCATCCTTTTAACATCGTAACTCAAAACTATCTGATCATTTTGATCTGAACTGTGGAAAAAGTCGGTTAATCGAGAGACATTATTTATTTATTTCTTCAGTTGTCTGAAACTCAATTTTCTCTAACATCTAGAAACAGCCGTTTGGGCTCCAGCTTCATGACCTGAGATGAAACGGGCGATAAAACGTCAAAACCACCGATCAGCACAAATCAGGCCTTCAGAAGAAGAAGAAGAAGGTGACTCGACCGTTAAAACATCACACAACAGATGTTGAGCACTTTGAAAAGTGCTGAGTGCAGCTGAGGAATGATGTACGTCTGCGTTAATACAAAGGGACTGGAAATGTTTTGGCTTGTTTTAGTCTCTGGCTAAGTTCACTGGGCGGCGCTGACTCAGGGTAGAAGAAAGAACTACAGGGTGGAACCAGAAGAAACAAGGACTCTGCATTCTTAAATGTTTTTGTTGCAGTTTTCATTTTAAAATGATGTATTTTTTATTTTTATGGTGATTGTGTCAGATTCAAAAACATAGAATAATGCCGACTTTTACTAAAAGAATCCTTTAAGTTTTTCATCTTTTTAGAGTCGATCTAAAGACCTCAACTTTTCAAAAAAACAAATAAAAAAATGTTGACTGGAATAATAACCTCGGACTGTATACCATTTTATTAATTTTATGTTAGGAATTTAAATGGGTTATTCAGGCTTTGAGAATTTTCATAAGAATCTGAGTTTTTATTAGTATTTGAGGGAAATTAGGAACTTTTGTGCGCAATTTTCATCTAAATTAGCTCATATTTAAACAATTTAAAAATAAATAAGAACATATCACGATACATATCGTGATATGTATCAAGATACGATGTGTATCGTATCAAAATACATATCGTATCTTAATACATATGGTACCAGAGACATATTTTCACTAGTTTTTATTAAGATTTTTTTTTTGATTCTGAATATTACTGCACCCTTCACATAAATAAAATCGTAAAGTACATTTTTTAATGACGTTGGTACTGGCCTTTTCACATAAAAGTCTGTTTTACCCAAGCAAATTCAGGAGCTTTTCTATAAGTAATTTAGAAAATATTTTTTCAACATTCAACTTTCTTTGATTTTTTACAACAAAAAATGTTTCTACATAGGAAAAAAAATGTATGCATCTCAACCAGTAATGTTTTATATGTATGATTTAGAAAATAAAGTGCTTTGTTTCTAACACCGCTAGATGTAGCCGAACGCGGGGCCCGTTTAGGAAGCAGGTTTATCAAACCTGAACTCAGTTCTGACTCAAAATTTGTAAACTCAGAGTTTTTGGTTTCAGAACAGCTGAAAAAAGTTCAATCAACTCTGAGTCATTATACTCAGAGTCAGGTCTGAGCATCGCGACCATAAAAAGCCCTGATCAATGGAGCAAAACCATTACGAGTCACCATGACAACGGGAACAAACTCAGAGTTTTCCTTAACTTAGTGTTCACAAACTCAGAGTTTCAACAAAACCTGCTTCTTGTATCGGGCCGCTGCACTCTTAACCCTGAACACGTTTTTGTTTTCACTGTGTCCAAGTAAGACACTGAAAAAACGAAAAATTTCATTGACAGCATTTTATATATCTATACAAGTATTGTTAAATTATTATTCAGTGAAGTATTTCACTAAATCGATATATATACATATTAAGAAAGTAAAGTGCACCAGATCAGCTGATTTGAATGCTTCCAGGAGATAATCCACAATCCTCTCTTTTCTGAATCAATTATATCCATAAATGGTTTTTTTTTTGTGCTGAAAAACACTTTATTTAATACATTTCAGTGTGAAAAAGCAGCAACTGTCTGAACCAGAACATTAGTGATAGAAGAACAAACCAGCGGTTGCTAGAGGAGCTAACTCACGTTTGATTGTCACTCCCACTTCAGTGTCAAAAGGCGTTTGCTTCCACACAGCTGTACAATAACTCAAGGGCAGCAAAGACAAATGTCTGCGGGCTGAAAGCCGTGAAGCTCCTCCATCACCGTCCCTGATCCGCTCCTCTTCACCTTGCAGGAAATGACAGGCCGGCAGCCCCAGCTTTATCCGTCATTACCAAAGATTAACTTCCTCCAACGCCACGAGGAGCCTCTGCAGGCGGGCGGCGGCGGTGGCGGCGGCCTCCTGCGTGCAGCTCGCTGCTGCCGTCTTTTATCTGGGACCAGCAGACTCAGGAGGTCTGAACCTAAATAAAGCAGACAATGTTAATTATCATCCACGGGAGAAAATGAGAGAATAAATGAAGACGGAGGGTAAATAACCGCTGATATGCTCGGAATTTCAATGTTATTACCCCAAGAATTAATTGTCTTTTTGAAATGTTCATGTAAATCCACTTTGACCTAAATACTTGAACTGGAAAGCATTAGAAAAACCTGTTTTTGGAATAAGAAGACACGTGTTTGGAAGGAAACGTTTTTAGCATTTGGCCTGGAGACGGTTTGAAAGACGAAGCTCCAAACGCGGCTGCAGACGAACGTTGTGATGCTACCTGTTCTGTTTTACCTGTCTCCAGGTGTGGTCTCCTGCTTCACAGCCAGGCTGCTCCTCCAGCTCAGAGATGTTTAAACTCTGCTCAGACGGTAGAAGGAAGATCTGTTTTCATCCCACCATCAAACAGGATCTCCCGCTCGTCAAAGACCGGCCTCGGGTTGCTCTCGCAGCAGGAAATCCCTCAGGTTCGGTCTGAACAGGTGGACAACGTCTACGCCTTCATCTGGCTTGTTCTTGGAGCTCTCAGAAGCAAAACCAAAGAAGAATCAGTTCCTGACGCCGTTCCAGTGACTGTAAGGAACACATCAAGCAAAAAGAGTCAAGAAAACCTGAAACCCCGCCCCCCTTCCCCTCCTTGTTGCTGAGAGCTCAATACAGGGAGCTTGTAGCCCCGCCCATTGTATTTTCTACGTCACGAAGACAGTATTTATCAAACTGAGTTTTTTTTCTCCTGATTCACATCATGAATAAAGAAATACTCAGAAATACAATTTTAAGCTTTATTTTCTTCATCAATAACATGTTAAAAACACAATTTAACTGCCACAATAAAAGTGACAGCATTTGTAATGAATTTCTTAGGCAAAATTCTTATTTTACATATTTAAATATTTTATTTTTGTGGATTTCTGAGGGGCAGAACCTTTGTTAAAGACTGTGTTACACACACAAACTGTTGTTGCGACGCTGCTTCCAGGTTCTGTGTACATGAGGATCTTTCTTAAGCTCGTTTTATGTTTTTGCACTACATTCTTGTTTGAATATGACCTTTGTAAATTAAAGCCGTTGGAATTTTCCTCTGAATAAAGTCATCAACTACAATAAACTGGTCCAATATCTTCACTGGAGAGGAAAAAACCATCTGGATCAGAGAGGGTCTATTAGCTCCACTGATCCAGGTCTCCTAAAACCAAAGTAACCAATAGAAAAGAGCCCTGCAGAAGCCCCTCCCACCCAACGCTGGTATGTCAGAAACGTTCAGTAAAAACTCCTAAAATAGAGAACTTTCAGTTTGAGCGACAGAATTTAAAGTTTATGGGAAAGTTTCAAAATAAAAGACAATTATTTTGTTTTGATTTTATTTATTCATGTATTAGATTCATTAGAAATATATGAAAACAATATTTGAAAGTGTTCAAAACTAAAATTTGACTTGGTTTCTCTTTTTTCCCCTCAATACTAACAAGCCGTTCATGATTTTTACTCTATTTTATAAAATGTTCTCATTAAAGATCAATAGAAAATCATTATCAGTGTGTTCAGTTTTTTAAAATACAAATACCTCAAGGTAAACAGATGTATTTGTAAATGACAAATATTTTCTTTTAATTCCACTTTTATTAGCAAACACTGTTCTTTATTTTATATTAATCTAAATTATGTATACCGGGATACTTTAAATATTTTTAATATTATTATTTTCATTTTTTTAGGTCCTGTTTGTGTCAAACAATACAACAATAATCGATCTACGTTTTTTTAAAATCTAAATAAATGTGGATTTGTTACCAAATCTCATAGTTTCTATCTTACAGTTAATTAAAAATCATATTTTTTTTCCTGATTTTAACATTTATCCAGTGAAAACCTTAAAAGTTTCATTTGTTTCTGTCCTCTTACGAGAGCCCACTTGAATAAAGTCATGAGACCAAACTCAACAAAGAGAATCGTGAATTGGGGGATAGTTAAATAAAGATGTCTGTCAGTGGCGGCCTTTGCTTTTGTTTGCATCTTCATCTTCATCTTCATCTTGGCCTCTTTCCAGACACAAGACGTCTTTTGAAATCCGAGCTCACAAAGGCTTTCTGTCTGCACCGGCCGCTGATCCTCGCCGTCATTGTCTCTGAACTACTTCAGATCATTTAGCCACGACCAGCGAAGACTGATCACTATCTGCCGCCTAATTGCCGCCTCCCTCCATGACTCACAGGGACTCCGATTTCTCTGTTGGAGGCGAGTAAATATTTAGAGGATGTGAGGCAGGAGGAAAGTTGACTGAAAATATATTCACTATTCTTGCTTTTGTATAATAGATTTTCAGCTGAATCGTTGCACGGATTCAACATTTCAAAGGTGTGTCTGGGGAGCAGAAGTTACACCAAAGATGTCTGCAGAATCCTGTAACAACAGAGAAAACGGGTCACTGTGCAGATGGAAATCAGATCCATTAAAGCCCCACAGCTGCCATTTTCAAGTTTCACTTCCAGAAAGAAAAAAAACACTTTTCTCGTGGCTAACCAACGTTTGCACAGGATGATTAGATGCTTCATCTCGCATGATTTCATGTGAGGCTTGTTTTTAAAGCACCGCTGCCAAACCGAATCTGCATAAAAACTTTTCCCCGTTTGGCGGTTCACCTGCACGGCCAAAAATCTAAATGACTGTTTTCACGTTTACAGTTCAAAGACTATCATTTCACAAAGTTTCATCAAAAGAAAAAAAGATAAATATATGAATCCTTTCATCTGTAATCTGCTTTGACTGGCGGCCGGTCGAGTTTGGAGTCAAATTCTGTATAAAGAAGGGAACGCTGCCGTTCATGATGCAGATGTAAGCTGATATCTGTGGAGCGTTTCAATGCTTCCATCGAGCAGAAACGTATTGAAAATCACTAAAAATCATAGAACAAATTCATCTGCAGACACTTATCAGTTTCAAATGTTTTGTTTTTGACATTAGCAGCAGAACTTCTTACTATACATCACAAAAAAACAAAAAAAACCTAAAAAGAGGTAAAACAGAGGCCAAAAAAAGTCAAGAATGAAACCAAGAACAAAAAAGTTGAGTAAAAGAAAACTCAAAGCCGGGAGCGGCCCACCTTCGACTCACCTGCACTACACACCCTGACTCCGCCCCTTCTCCTTCTGTAAGGCTGGACTCAACTCAGACAAATTAATGTAAAAACCTCTTTTTTTAAATGGTGGATTATCTGTTGGTTTTATCTCCATAGCAACTATTTTATGTGTTGGTTGCCTTGTGATACTGAACAGATAGATGTGAGTTTTAGAAGAATCAGCAAAAATATATTTTTAGATTTCCTTAGCAACGGAGGTTATTTGCTAACCACGCCCACTATTTTCTTTTATGTTTGTATCCGGTTATTTTATGTGTTTGAGCTTCAGCCTGGTATCAATATATTATATTTTCACAAGTTTATGTTGAAAGATGTGCGAGTAAAAGGAGAACACCACGCTACGAGCACGCCATCCAAAATCTACAATTTCTAGCTGCAACATTTTCTTTTCTGCAATTGATGCAATGATGGTTGAGAAATTAGAAACGATCGTAGAAAATGACGAGTCTTTGATTGTAGCTGGAATTAACGGTTTTATTTTGAAAATTCAAGATGGCTGCCTTTTTCTGAGGTCAACCAAATGCCTGTGGTGGTTGTAGGCTGACGGTGGCGGCATGTGTGTGACAATTTGTGAAGATAGCTAAAAAAAAAAAAAAAAAAGAAAGAAAGCTTAATTTCCCCATATTGAGGGAAAACACAAAAAATGGCAAATCTGAAATGTTGCTACAAAATGGCCGCAGGTGGTGTGGCCATCCCATAATCATTTTGGAATGGGGGGGGTCAGAAATGTTTCAGTATGCAAAAGCAATATCGTGTATTTAAATTAAGTTAAAGCATAATCATGGATTTGTTACATTTTCAGCTCAACACTGAACTCTGTTTAGATCAAATGCTCTTTTTAATAACCTCAAATGCTGAAATCCAAACTGAAAGCAAATGTTTGAATGTTGTCATCAAGTTTTAAGTTGTTTTTAAAACTATTTTACCAACATTAAAAATGTGTCATTCTCATTCTCTTTTTCATGCTGTCCTGCAGGATTTTTCACATCAAAACATTTTTTTTACAGATTTACGATAAACACAGTTTTCTGCATTAATTCTCTTCAGTCATTCAGGTCAAAAATGTGATAAAGTGACTGAACCTCCGACTTAAATCAGTTCAGAGACGATCAAGCAAACAGGAAGCAGCTGCTGATGACAAACTGAGCCTGTGTGATCGTCAGAGAACATGAATCCAAACATGA
Organism: Oryzias melastigma; assembly: GCF_002922805.2. Lineage (NCBI taxonomy): Eukaryota > Metazoa > Chordata > Actinopteri > Beloniformes > Adrianichthyidae > Oryzias > Oryzias melastigma. The sequence goes on along the minus strand of NC_050535.1, from coordinate 819,841 downwards.
AGAATTAAACGACGCATTTCCAGAAATATAAGTCACAGTTTTTTCATAGTTTAGCCAGGGGTGCGACTTATACTCGGAAGAGATTTAATGGGCTCAAATATTTCCCAGTAAACACCGGTTATCCTTTAGCAGTTGTTTCCTCTATCAACCGCTAGAGGGCGCTGCGTCTGAGTATAAGGATCTGCTACTGACAGCGAAAGAAGAAGACCTGTCTGATTGTTTTCCTCTTAAACTTTGATATTTTTCTTAATCAGATGAAAAGATTAGAATTCTTGTTTTTATATATTTATTCATCTTTTAGTTACGCTGGCTTTGGCAGATTTGTTTCTAAAACGTCAGACTTTTTTCACAAAAGTGCCATATTTGTTTTCTTCTTGATGAGACATTTTTTTCTCTTGTGACTCATACTCCAGGGCGACTTTTACTCCAGAAAATACCTCAAAATTTCCAAATTTTAATCTATTTAGTGTTTTATTTGTTCTGCTCATCATATTTGATCCACCTAGAAAAGCATCACATAAAACAATTTTAAATATAGTTTTTATTTTAACCCTTAAGTCCCCACAGGGTCAAATTTGGCAGCAGTTCTTTTTTAAATTTGTACCCTAATCTTTTAATTTTTTTATTGGATTTTTTTATCTGTTGTTCTTAGCTGTTACATAAAAATGAACAAACAAAAAAAGCACAAATAAAGAAAACGGTTCTTAAGGAGCAAAAATGACTCAATTGGTAAATTTGCATCAAATAAACAAAAACATGCAGACAGGAGCCGTTTATAGATTTATTTCTGGAGCATTATTGGATCTTCAAACAGAAATGAATTTTGGCTGCTCCTCCTGCCTCTAATATTTTGCAAAATATACAAATACAAATATGAAAATCAAAATTCAAAGTTCGAATGATCAAAGACTTTGTCACTAAAAACACAGCAGCTGAACGATGACCATATATTTCTGTTCTTTTTTTAAAACAAATTTACTCTTCAGACAATTCCAGAAAATGACAACAATATTTAGCACAAAACTTACAGACTTTTATGGAATTATGGAGCAGTACATAACAGTCTTTAGGTCAGGTCGACGTCCCGGTGTTGGATTTTGGTCCCCTCGGATGTTTAGCTGAGTTTGCACAAAAACATCCACTAAAAACTGCAAAGGACAGGCAGAAAAAGTCACGAGAAAGTACTTTAAAGGTTCATCAGACTTTCAGTCTTCATGTGTTTTGGAGAAACGCTTCATAAACAATCGATGCAGGTTTGAGAATTTTACTCTGCAGTCGTGGACTGAAGACATTTGGGAAATTCTGCACCAGTTAAGAAAATGTTAGTTAGCAGTAAAAAAACTAAGACTAGAACTCATCTTTGTTTCTAGAAATATTACAATATCTGCTGGGATTTCTACTGAGGCCCTAGAGAACAGGAATAAGCAAACTGACGGATGGACGCCACCGCCGCCGCCGCTGCTGCTGAGAGACGTGAGGAAGCTGAAGTGCACTTTTGAAAGGTTTGATTAGCGTCTCGGTGGAGGACATGCTAATGAGCTGCAGCTATAGGGGTCTGAGAGAGGGAAAGTTTGGGGGTTTTCTCAGGAATGAACATTATCTGCATTATTCACTGAATTCCTCCTGCAGTTTGTCGGTGTTTTCTCTGAGAAAAGTCTCCAGATTTGTTTGGTAAAGAACGCTGAACCCCCGTCTGAATTCACTTCCTGCTTAACTCCATAGAAACGATCAGTTCTGAGGATTTGGTTACAATTCAGACTTTTAAAAACACCAAACATGATGTTATCCTAAACCTACAAAACATGAAGATTTTACATATTCATGAATTACTGAGTTCTGATGATGGAAACTCTGAGGATTCATTCAAATAAATTTTATTTATGTAGCTCAATATCACAAAAAATTGCTGGTAATTTTACAAAAGCAGAAAGTCGGTCATGAAATATAAACAGCAGCTAATTGCTAAACTAATTCCTGTCTTTAGACCCTCCCTCCCGGTGAGGAAAAAGTCCTAAAGAACTGATTCAGGTCCGGGGCCAGGAAGAGCCAGAGGCGAGGTCCACGGCCAAGACGAGTCAGAGGCGAGGTCCACGGCCAAGACGAGCCAGAGTCGAGGTCCACGGCCAGAACGAGGCAGAGGCGGGGTCCACAGCCAGAACAAGCCAGAGGCGAGGTCCACGGCCAGGACGAGCCAGAGGCGAGGTCCACGGCCAAGACGAGCCAGAGGCGAGGTCCACGGCCAGGACAAGCCAGAGACATGGTCCACGGCAAGGATGAGTCAAGATGTCTATCCAATTGGTCGTATGAAAACGGCTCTATCTGTTTGGCTAAATACGTCAAATTGCCATATGATTTTTTTTGCCTATGTGAGCATTTATTGCAACCATTTATCGCAATTAAAACTGTCTTTTTCGATACGTGTTTTGCACAGGCTGATATTGCCATAACAATAAATTAGCGATGTATTGTGTAATCTTTTTTTTTTTTTGCAACGTTGGAATGAAAAACATCACATAGCCTGATCTATTCCAGACTTCTTCCATATTCCTTCCAGTAGAACCAAGAAAACAGTTTTTTGTTTTCTTTTCCTGGTATGGATATCATGCATCTGATTGGCTGATCCAAGGGGCACGCTGACAGTGAAAGGCAGCTGATTGGTTGATTCATTAATTCTGACTGGGTTGACTCATATAAGATCACTGCACATGCTCTACTTTAGGAACAAATCTAACTTCTCCTCATTCGTATTGACTGAACACACCTGAGCCAGGTAATCAGCAGCAGGGAGAGCTGGAAAACAGGATCCGTCTTACAGTTTTTATAACTAAAAACTGTATTTTTAACCTTTTTACTGACCAGTAAAGAGCTTTTATTCATCGATTGTCCTCCTCAAACGGTACTTGAGGAGAAATGTGAGAACAGGTCAGAACGGTGACGATACATATTGAGTTTTCAGAGTCTGCAGGGTTCTTCACTAAACTCTGTTTGGTTTCACTGTGAAGTTGTACTTTAGTGCACATCAGCAGAAGTGGAGTCTCCAGCTTCACTAACATGATGAACCTCAACAGGCATGTGGATCCTCGGCTCCACACGACCTCTGTGTTTTCCTCTGCAGTCATCCATCTCTCTGCTCCTATTTAAATAGCATTCGCTGCTTTACAATCATCTCCATGTTTTATTCATGCAGCAGACCTTGCAGCTGCCCTGAACTGGATCAGCTCGCCTCCTGCCACCTTCCTCCTCCAGCAGACGACAACTTTCCCCGCAGGAGGAAAAAGTTGAGGGGGGAAGATTTCTGGAAGTTTCAGGGGTTGGAGGACGAGAAGTGACATTAAGTTTTTGAAAGAAGGGGAAATAAAAATCTGTTGTGACAGAAAAGTTCTGGATCCAGTGGAGAATGACAGACGAACACAAGGGGGCGCTCCTGAGGAGTGGATGAAAACACCGTTGGAATAGCAGGAATCACCATAAAAAGTTTGTCTTTTTAGCTCATTTAGTTGAAGAATTGAAATGTCTGATTTTCTTTGGTTTATGTTCAGTTAATGGGATTTTTTACATCATTTTTTGAAATTATTTCAGAGAAAACTTTTGTCTACATCTGTGAGGACAAATGTTTTTTAAAAAGAGTCCTATGTTGGATTAAAATGATCTAAAATGTTTGTAATAAATGAAGTCTCAGTTTCATCTGCCCTAACAGGTGCATGCGGACGGTCTGTGGGTAAAACAGTCACACCTGTGTGGGATACGCAGGTGACAGGAAGTCTTACACTGTGCGATGACCACATCAAGCTACAATATTGATGCACTTTTTTAATACGGCCATACTAAGGCGACAGTTGGTAGTTATTCATGCAAATAATTGTTTGGCACGATTAATTACTCGTGGAATTCATCACCTAAAATTGCTGTAAAGACTCATTTTATATTTTCACTTAAATTTGTGTCAGTAGCTGTTTTTCCTTTGACCATGAGATGAGATTTTCCTAATGGGAAGACGTCAGTTTTGAACGTTTTCAAAAAACAAGCTTCTGCTCTTGGAGGAGGTGGTTTTTGAGGCGTATCAAAATTGACATATTTCACCAAACTGCAATTAAAATACTTTTTTTGAATGAAATGAATCACATGACCATCAACCAGAAGAGGTTTGCAGCTCATCAGAAGCTGAGCGTGTCATGTGGACCCTCTATAAACCGCTTTTACCCAGAATCCCTTCTTCCGTAGCCGCTCCTACAGAGCTCGCCGCTCCACGGCCTGAGTAAGACGCCGACGTCTCCTTTGATAGAGGATGCGCTAATGCCGTCACAGATATGTGAATGTATCTGCTGTAAATCAAAGTATCATTCGTGTTTTTTAAGGACTCATCACTTGACTTACAAAATTGTGTTTTTTCAACATTTCTGGAATTTCGACAAAGCTTTTGGCATTTGTTAATAAAGCTACTGTGGGGCAGTAAAAGATCAAATTATTCTTAAAAAAGCAGCTTTAAGATGTTTTTTTTTTAATCATACAAGACTTCCAACCTTTACTTTTACTCCACCAAGGAGGATTTTCTTCAATCTTGAATAATTCAGAAAAACGTCCGGTCCAGAGTTCTCTGATTGAGAACACCAAAAGCAAAAGAAGGACAGTAGGAACAGTTTTCTGAACTTCTTATTAACACCATAATACATCTGTTGACAAACCTCATTCCACAGTTTATCACGACACCAAGACAGCAGAGAAGACTCGAGTGATTTTATAGTTTCCTTTAACCTGTTTGGATTATTTTGAAAAAGGGGATTCAGCAGAAGAGAAAGAGACAGGATCTAAGAAGGAGGAGATGAAACTGTGACTGAACAAAAACAATCAAGAACTTTCTCTCATTTAACTTGTCCCGGCGATCAGCATCTACACCACTTTCCCCCGCTGAGGGCCGTGCAGCTGTTACCGTGACAACCAGACGCGGCCTTTTGTGAAGAGCGATTTTAAAATACCAGGAATGAAGTCCTGGTATTACTGTGAATGATCCTCTCTTTTCATAAGTGAGCACAGTCTATAGAAGCAGAACAATCCTCTGACATGAACGGACAGAACATTTGATGCGATCAGGCCTCATGGGAGACGTGCACGCGCCTCGCTGCAACCTGGCCGCTAGAGGTCAATTAGGTCAATGAGGAAATTAGACAACCAGCGTGAAGTTTGTGTGAACGTCACATATGGACCACATACACACCTTGTGCGTGCAGCATTTGTGCGGTCCATCAGGACACCTATGAGTGTGGTATGACAACGCCTCACAAATACTTCACCATACACTATCCACATGTCCCATTAAGATGAAGCCACGCCTCTACGACCCTCCACGGACCCAAAAACCTGCAGAATCCGCACAGGTCATGAGTCCATGTGACTGAGGCTTTACTTCTCTGTTTCATAGAAGAAAGGAAGTTCAGCAGAGCTGGATGAAACTTTTATGAAGATTTTCTCTCAAAAAGGACAAAACCAAACCAGCAGCACAAGGTCACCATGAAGTGATTTTAGCCGTTTGATTCTGAGTGTTAATAAAATAAAATGTGAAACGAACCTTTAGAAGCTCTGATTCCAGTCTTTTATTTCTTTCACGTCAGGTTTTATGTCGTCCTTCAGCTGCAGCGACTCCATGAACCGTCTTCACATCAACAGACGACCATTTTAAGGTTATTCTCCCTTTTTATGGGAATTGTTAACATTAAGCGAATGCATAAAAACACAGTTATTCTATGAAACGTTGAGATGACGACGGGATGTTCACATAATCTAAAGGTCCAGAATGGAAAAAATAAGTGGAGAGAGATGGGGGGGTCTCTGTGGAGCTGGGGGTCACATGAGGTCAGAGGCTTCATTTCTAAAACTGAGGAAAGAGTCCTGCAGACGGGCATGGAGCTGATGGAGCTGCAGCCTTTAGAAGGTCATTTCAGGTTTGGAGCTGTGCATCAGCGGGCTGTCAAAGGCTCCAGCTTTAGTTTTTAATCTCATTTGCCAAATAAAACTCTCAATAACTCTAATTTTGTTTATAAAATTCACATCTGAAGTCGTTCCAACCCAGTAGATGTTTGTCTTCTGGTGTTTTGGCTTCACTTCTGTCAGACGTTTCTGTTTCCTCGTCGATGTTTTTCAGCCAAATTCTGAGAATTGTCAGGAAGATTTTGGCTTCAAATGTTAAAACGTTTGTTACCAAAAAATATTTAAATTGGTTCAAACTCCTCACCAAAGATCCTAAAGTGTCTTTAGACTTTAGGTATTAAAGCACAACAGTCAATATGCAGTGAAATAAAAACACAACAACACATTCTTCAAACAAACATGCAAACATAGACACAAATATACACACATACACACTTGCAATTATGCACACAAACACACACACGCACACAAACATTAAAACTAATTTATACTCTGAGAGAAGATTCATTTTTACAGGCCGATCACTGAATCACGTATCGGGATCCTCTGACCAAAATGAATCAAGAATAAGAAAGTCTGATCCTCCAACGAACGCTTAAAACATTCATCTTCATCTCCTCCTGGAAGCAGGAAGTAATTCCTCCTCAGAAGTCCCACATTTCAGGTCATTATTTCATACACTCGGTTCTGTCTTCATATGAAATCTGTTTCGTATTTTCACTCTAACTTCCCTTTCATCATGTTGTGGCTTCACTTCAACAGGGATTATTTTAGAAAGTCAATCCCAGCGACCGACTTCCGTCCTCAGCTGTCAGCCTCCAATCTCTCCTCATTATCTGCTCCTTCAGCCACATCAGGATCAGGCGAGTACAGCAGGAGCCTCCTCTTTAAATAACCAATCAATAAGGAGACCAAAGTCAATCTGAGCCCGTGATCTGTGATCCTGACTGAGACTGTTGGCACAGCCCGGCGCTCTGAGGAAGGACGGGATCACCTCATCCGAAATGGAGTCTGCAGGAACGTCCTCTCAGGTCGGAAGACTGGATCCGATCGATCCATGTCTGTGATCCATGTGTTCCGCCCCGGATCCAGAGCCTGCAGTAAATGCCGTGATGTGAATGTAGAGAAAGGATGAAGAGCCAGAGTTTTTCTGAGATAAATCAGCTCATTATCACGTTGAGGTTCTGCTACAACGTTTCTCCGCATGTGTTTCATTAACATGATTTCTGGGTGTTTAAACACAGACGCCGAGATGTGCAGAGAAATGAGTCATTCATGTCTGCAAAGCTCCTCAAACTTCTCATTTTTATGTTGGAGTTTTAGTAAAAAGTGGTTCATTGGGTCGTAGAGGATCGCTAGTCGTCATAATCGTCATGGTGGTTTTATACAGTTGTTCCTGGATCCCAGTTTCACTTCAACAAAAACAATGTTTTAGAATCCACATTTTCTTCTGTTTTAAAGAAGATGAAAACAGGAAAAGATCCAGAACGTTTGGTTTAAAGGACGGAGCTGCAGATTCAAGTATTCGTCAGTATTTTTTAGCGTCATCACAACTGGTGAAACCTGTACGGGTCAAACAGGTGCTGCACAGCATATCACAGTCGTAGACGGTTCATGGAATCACAGGAAGAAAACCTTCAGAGGCCACAGGTCGGCTCTAAGGGGAAGTACGTTTGTTTGAGGACGTCCTACGAGTATCACATGAACACCCACACAATATGCTATGTTCCATTTTCATGACGTCCATTGAAATGGTGGAACTGCAAGACACTCCTGTGCTCCCTTCAGGGTTCGCTCTTCACGCCTCTGTTTGGTGCAGTGTGATTCACGTGTTGTCCTTCCTTCCCACTCCCCTCCAGGGTTTCAGATTCCAGATCAACACATTCTCATTCTCAAGTCGACCCATAATGACGTTAGGTTAACAACCTCTCCAAGTCACTGTCAAGTCACTCTTCAAACCTCGAGTTGCCTGACTTGAGTAGGCCCAGCTCCTGATCTTTGAAGAATTCACTCAGCCTTTGTCTTGCGAACAGGAAGGAAAAAAAACAAGGAAAGAAAGAGAAAACTTCAACTGGAGTAGAAGAACAAATAAAACAGAAACATACAGCCTCACCCGTAACGACTCGTGCCCCCACCTGTTCCATCTCTTGCCCGTGGACCTCGCCTCTGGCTCATCTCACGCCCCCAGTTCCATCAGAATGAAGGATCGTCTGTGTTTCTGTCCTTACTGTGGACCTCGCCTGCAGGTGAACAGGTGCACTACATCAAAGTCTCCTCTTGATCATGTGACATTACAATAATGGCAGCTACAGTATTAATTGTAAACAATAAAGACGTTTTCTTAGCAGATTTGATCGATCACAGGTTATTTCTAGAATGTAGCTTCCAGGATCCGGAACAGCAAAACACGTGACTGTGACGGCGCACTTCAGTCCGGTGATGACCTCATCATTAAAGTTTAAGTTTATTAGATTCAAATGGCGCCATAAATGACCTCGGTAAACAAGGCGCCGCACATTAAAAGTTCAATCAGAAGAATAGCCAAAATCTTAAAACTATTCCAGGTTACAAATATGAATTACATTAAATTCAAGAACAACCCCCCCCTCCCCCCCTCGATGGTTACAACCTGCTCAGCTGTTGGGGGGCAGCAGAGGAAGCAGGTCACCCCCCCGAGAGAATGATTCTGTGACCTTTCATCCTCCATCGTACCACAGTGCGCCCCCCTACCCCATGTGGGGGGGGGAGTGGCTCTGTGGGGGTCTTCTCATCTGAACACAGCGCTCCTGTGCCCCCCCATTTTCCCCCGCTTGTGTCCTTTAGACGGGTCAAACACAGCTGCTGTTAACCAGTATTCACTGTCAGCTGTTAGCTCGGTTTAGCTCCATTCTGATGTCTTCACTCCTAATGTGATGATTTCATAAAAAGTCAAATCAGCTGATTATAAAAGGACAGCTAATGAGAGCTTGTTTGGGTGCCAGCGTGCATACAGAATCTGGGAAATGGCTTTCAGGTGGAGTGATGGATCACTGCTGGGGGGTCAGAGGAGCTGAGGAGGGACATCAAGCTGCAGCTTTTCTTTGATTACTTCTGTAAATGACTTTCTGCTGATGAGATGCTCCAGTCCAGCGAGAGGGGATAAAATGGAATGATGTCCGCTCCGTTTCACCTCTGTCGCGGCGCTTATCTGTCGCTCTCGTGGCGTCCTTGTTTGACTTGAACTGATCCCCGACTGCTTCAGGTCCACCACGAAGAGGTTTTTCATAATCAGGACAATAATGTAAAGATGTCATTTCAGAAAGGAGATGAAAACTTACAGGAGGAGTTTCTGGAGAGTTAAACTCTCAGTTGAGTTTGGCTCCGGATCAAATTCAGTGAATTCATCATTCAGAGTATTTTTTATGGAAATGTTAATGAGCTTTTTCTCAGTACAAATGACCATCTGGAGTTTTTTCCATTTTTAATTTATTCAGACATAAAAATAGCTGTTTTATTCTCTGAAGGGAGTTTAAGAGGAACCACAAACTGGACCTTTAGGAGGTTTATAAAAAGGGTTCTGTGCTCAGGGACATCCCAAAGTTCTCCACTTGTGTTCTGAAGTATGTTTGTGCTTTGATGTTGTAAGCAGACTGTGTCTTCATGGGAACGTGACGTGTTCTTGAACAGGACCCTAGTCCGTGATGTTCATACAAGTAGGGAGGGGCTTCTTCGTCTTCTACTGTTTACTAGCTTTGGTCCGTCATATATAGTGCAACGAGTCTTTGTGTGGAATGTCAAATCCATGTAAATCTGATGAATTTTGCTCCAGACTTTTTCTTTCACAGCTGTAGTCCAACAAATGAAAGACTTTGTGTCACTGAATTCCACAAAAAAATGATTATTAATTTCTCCCTCATGATCAATTATTAAACAGTTGGCACTTCTGTAATTTAAAAGGACATAATCCATCCGTCACTACCAAATCCAAGTCCCTGATTGGTCGAGATTTGAGTGGTTTAGCTTTTGTTGTGCATTCAGTGTTTTGAACATAGAACCCCAAAAATAGTCTTTGAAACTTGTGTAGCTACAAGTTTAGGGTGCTGTGAACATAGTTCTACAGGTGACTTCATGTATTTATGACACCATGAGACAATTTCATGATGGGCTGAACTGTCAAGAACGGCTTATTGAGAAGGAATACGTATGTTCAGGTCACCTGGATTGGATAGGAATAGCTTCAGATAGACATAAATGAGCAAGAAAACCAACAAGCAAGCAATAGAACCAAAAAACAGCAAGCAAGAAAACCAACCAACAAATCAATCAATCAACCAACAAGAACGTTAGCTAACCAAACAATAAACAACAAACCAATTAATCAACCAATAAGGAAGTTAGCAATCAATAAACCCAAAAGCAAAAAAACAACCAGTCAACAAGGTACAAACCAATCAAGCAACTAATTAACAAGAAATCAAGCTAGAAAACCACTCAACCAACCAACCAACAAGCAATCAAACAACCAAACCAACAAGCAAATAAAACCAATGAATCAACAAATAAGCAACAAACCAATCAATAAACCAACAAACAACCAAACCAACCAGCCAACAAGGCACAAACCAATCAATAAACCAAAAAATAACAAGCAAGCAAACCAGCAAACAATCAGGCAAGCTAGACAACCACTCAACCAACCAACAAGTAATCACACAACCCAACTGAACCAGCAAGCAAGAAAACCTTCCAACAAGAAACAGACCAATTAATCAACCAACAAGCAAGCGAACCAACCAGGCAACAAGGTACAAATCAATCAATCAATCAACAAATTAACAAGTAAACAAACCAACAAGCAAACTAGACAACCACCCAACAAGCAATCAAACAACTCAACCGACAAGCAACAAACCAATCAATCAACCAAACACATAAAAAAAAGTTCCAAATATAAACGATGCGGATGTTGTTGCGTTTGAGCTCAGATTCATCTGCTGGAGCGTTTTCTGAAGGACTTCAGCAGAACTTCAGGTGGAATGGAATCATCTCATCTCGTGTTTTCAGAGCAGATGAAGGAAAAACAGAAATGGATGGAGTTCTGCTGAAGCTAATTACAGCCTGAACAATCAGACTGAGTTCCTTCAAGAACATCAGAAGCAGCATCACTGCAGCGACTGTCAGGCTGAATTAGTAAACTCTAAACGCTCCACGATTGTTATGTCTGAGCTGAAACTGGTCACACAGTGAGAGTTAAAAGCGCAGCGTTCTCTCTGTTCAAAAATCCATTTTCTCAGGTATTCTGTTGTCTGCAGGACTCCGTCTCGTCAAACCGAATCATCACCTGAGGCTGCGCTCTCACCTGATGATAAAAAGGAGAATAATAATAGTCTCTAAACTCATCGGGGTTTTCAAACCACATTAATGCAGTTTTCATTCAAAATTCAACCTGAAGGTTTCAAAACAGGTTTTCGCTTCAACATTTAGAAAAATAAGGAGTTAGGATAAATGATTGTAATGTGTAATGAACCCTAGTGTATATAATAGTGGACCTTGACCACGCTGGGCGGGGCTACAATCTCCTCGACCTGCCCCATTCTGATGCATCCAACATCAAACAAATATATCCATGAATGTCTTTGTTTTCTGTGTCCGAGCTTGAGCCCCCTCTGGTAATGTTAGGCTGGGGGTGTGAGGGGCTGTAGGTCAGTGGGAGAGCAGGTAAAAAACAGCTCAGCTATGGGGATGTAGGGCGGGGTTACAACAAAAGTCCCGCCTACAACTCAGAGGCAAATTTTGAATGAAATCCTGCCGCTCTGCAGAAAGTATGTCCTAGAAAACACAGGAATCTAGATTTTGGCTAAAATTGTCATCATCATACTCAATTGACCATTTGGAGTTAAAGGTGTAGGAGGGAATCGATTCTGCAATATTTTATATATTTTCTTTGGTGATATTTATATTGATTTTAAATGCTGATTATTTGATATATTTTATTATTTATTTACTTGTGGGCGTCTTTCAGCCTCTATCTTTTGTTTTTCACCTCAAAACCAATGCATATCGCGATACGCATCGTTTCGTGAGACACGTATCGGGATATGTATCGTGAGACATGTATCGTGATACGTATCATGAGACATGTATCGTGATACATATCGTTTCGTGAGACACGTATCGGGATACGTATCATGAGACATGTATCGTGATACGTGTCTCATGATATGTATCCCGATATGTATCGTGAGACACGTATCAGGATATGTATCATGAGACACTTATCGTGATACGTATGATGAGACATGTATCGTGATACGTATCGTTTCGTGAGACACGTATCGGGATACGTATCATGAGACATGTATCGTGATACGCATCGTATC
>NC_050535.1:784853-806964 GCF_002922805.2 Oryzias melastigma | reverse complement strand
AAAAAATAAGCTTTACAAATTAGGTTTGGTTTTCAGATATTGGTTTACTGTAAATTTATTGTGTAATAAAAGAAGGAATATATTAAAAAAATAATAAATAATCAAGAATATGGACATCCAGTCATGCCAAAACAAACTGTTTTAAAGACCCAATTAAATAAAAAAAAATACTATTTTCTAATCAATGCATTTAAAAAAAAATGTGGTCTTGTTATTTCTAACATGTTTTTATGAATCTTTTTTCTGATAATGGAATAAATTTATGAAGAAAATTAAGGTTTAAATTGCATTTCTGAGTATTTCTTCATTTAAAAGAATCAGGAGCAGATGAGAAAATGCTGTTAGGAAAAATATTGCATTTGTGATGCAAAAAATACGCTGGGCGGGGCTACAATCTCCACGCCCTGGCCCATTCTGATGCATCCAACATCAAACAAATATATCCATGAATGTCTTTGTTTTCTGTGTCCGAGCTTGAGCCCCCTCTGGTAATGTTAGGCTGGGGGTGTGAGGGGCTGTAGGTCAGTGGGAGAGCAGGTAAAAAACAGCTCAGCTATGGGGATGTAGGGCGGGGTTACAACAAAAGTCCCGCCTACAACTCAGAGGCAAATTTTGAATGAAATCCTGCCGCTCTGCAGAAAGTATGTCCTAGAAAACACAGGAATCTAGATTTTGGCTAAAATTGTCATCATCATACTCAATTGACCATTTGGAGTTAAAGGTGTAGGAGGGAATCGATTCTGCAATATTTTATATATTTTCTTTGGTGATATTTATATTGATTTTAAATGCTGATTATTTGATATATTTTATTATTTATTTACTTGTGGGCGTCTTTCAGCCTCTATCTTTTGTTTTCCACCTCAAAACCAATGCATATCGCGATACGCATCTTATCATGAGACATGTACCGTGATACATGTATCATTTTACATACCGTATTGTAAGACACATATCGTGATATGTATCGTTTCGTGAGACACGTATCGGGATATGTATCGTGAGACACTTATCGTGATACGTATCGTTTCGTGAGACACATATCGTTATACTTATCATGAGACATGTATCGTGATACTTATCATGAGACATGTATCGTGATACGTGTCTCATGATACGTATCCCGATATGTATCGTGAGACACGTATCAGGATATATATCGTGAGACACTTATCGTGATACGTATCATGAGACATGTATTGTGATACGCATTGTATCGTGAGACACATATCATGATACGTATCATGAGACATGTATTGTGATACGTATCGTTTCGTGAGACACGTATCGGGATACGTATCATGAGACATGTATCGTGATACGCATTGTATCGTGAGACACATATCATGATACGTATCATGAGACATGTATCGTGATACATATCGTTTCGTGTGACACGTATCGGGATACGTATCATGAGACATGTATCGTGATACGTATCGTTTCGTGAGACACGTATCGGGATACGTATCATGAGACATGTATCGTGATACGCATCGTATCGTGAGACACATATCATGATACGTATCATGAGACATGTATCATGATATGTATCATATTTCCAGGCTCTTTCCAATACACTCCCCTACTTGGAATGCTTTGAAAATAGATTAAAAAAATAAAAACGATCAGATTAGAGATGAATCACTAGAGAAAACTCTAAAGTAATTTTAAAAAATGCTCCGAAAGGAATCAAACTACTAAAGTGATACTTTAAGAAGAAAACAAGCAAAGATTGAGGTGTAAAATTCAGCTTGAATTTAAGGAGGTAGAATTCCTCGGTGAGGAGCATTTGCATCCTTTCATGAGACTCGTGCTGCTTGTGGACGAGGATCTTCTGACTAATACAACTTTCAGCCGATTCAGCTTTAATTAAGCTGCGACCACAGAGGTCCTTTCGCCGCTGCTCGAGGGAGGGGGTTTGGTAAACTTGGACTTCAGGTCTGAGTGTGGCACATGCAGATGCACATTAATCATCTGTTTAGTCGTTAGCATTTCATTCACATTCATGAGTCTTTTTACAAATTTAGCTAAATGTTTGAATCAAATATGCAACAAAAGTTTAAAAAATGTTTTTTTTTTTGTTTGAATCTCTTGAGTGAGAGATATGATAATGATGATAATTTACATTCCGCTTGCTGCACTACATTTCATAATCAAACGCGCTTCCTGCTAAACGCGTGCGGGCGGCCTCGTCCCATTGAAATTCTCAGCACGTAGACGGGAGTCACACATGTGCTGCAAACTGATAACAAATCCTCCTAATAGTCCCTGAGAGGAGGAGGAAGGACCACAAAGAGGAAGAATGAGGAGGCAGAGACGCACACACCGCAGCGCGTCGGGAAGACAAGCCCAACATGAATGAATGGAGATAGAAACACTAGAATGTGAGCAGATAATTAGGAGGCGGATAATGTGGAGGGAACACATTTTAAAGCTACATTTCAACAAACTTGTCAAACTTTTTTCAGGTGTTAACATTATTATGAAGTTTTAGCAATTTGAAAGTACAGCAGAAATTAGAGCCAAACAGCAGCACAGAAGTTGCTGATCATACAGATTTATTTTTATTTTCAACTATTGTTTTTAACTCTTGAGTCGCCACAAAAGAGGCAGAAAAACCTCAAACTGAGCGTTGTTAATTAGATTAGTTAAAATCCAATTCATGACAAACATTTCAGGTTGGTGTAATCTGATCCTATCAGGTCCAATGAGGCTTTTATCTGTTGAAACTGGAAAACAAACTGAAGTGACCAACTCTAACATCAGTGCTAGCAGCTGGGCGAGCACTGGGCGACTTTTCAGAGGAAGACTCACCCAAAACGGAGGAAGAGCTAAAGAGATGAACAACCACTGAATCCTGTTCTGTGAAGCTCCCGCCCTCGACAGCTCGCGTTCCAGCGACCACTTTCAATGAAAAGTCTACATGCTAATGCTAGCACGTGTTTCGTGTTCAAAACTATCGCGTTCATTAGTAGCTACTTAAGTTTTTAAGACCGTTTTCAGGTTACAAGACGCACAGCTATTGTTAGTTAAACCAGGTTGTTGCTAACGAGGATGGGAGTTAGCGTAGTCAAAGTAACGTTTGTTTTAGCGGTATCAGTCTGTTCTTTGAGTGTTGCAAACAAGGCAGGGAGTTTCGTAAACGCTAACGCTGCTAATGTGTAAGGTGCATCAAGTGAAACAAAAGAGTAACGATAAGTCTGTCAATGAAAGAGCAAAAGTTTTCTTGCCAAAAGTGTTTTGGGGATTTCATGGAGGCAGCCATTTTGAAATGACCAGATAAAGCCCCTCTACAGCCTCTAGTGGATTGTTGATGAACTGCAGGACAGAAAACATGGACCAAGTTTTATACAGTGGAGTTTTAAGGAAAGTTTGGGTCATTCTAATGAGATATTAGAATCAGAAATATGTGTATCAAATATGATACAAAAGGTTAAGCCAGAACAGGTGAGTTTGTAATTGATACTATCAAAGAGCAGGAGGAATTAATGATTGTTGATCATTTGGAAAACTGTGTTCAATAGTTAAGCTTTAAATCATATTTTCAGAAAGTACAAAAAGTAACGTCTGAACTAAACTAGTCAGAATAATAGCTAAAAAAATCTATTTAAGAAACTTAAAAACAGACATTTTTCCATTCATATGATCTACGAAGTCAGAAAAAGAGAGTAAGAGAGAAGACTGTAGTTTTTTCAGTTATTGAGTTTGTAACGACTAAACACGGAGCAAACGGTTCAGACTGAAGATTCCACTTCATCCTGCTGATGTTCTATTCAACGCTGTTCCTGACGGGCTCAGAATGCAGCATGAGGCAGAATACAGAAAACAAACGTCTGGAGTTCTGCAGGAACTTAGAATACGTAGAAAAAACTCAGAATGTTTTCATCAATAAATATATTGTTAAATAAAGGTTTAAAAAAAGTCTGCAATTTCAGCAATTCTCAGGTTAAGAGTCTAGAATTAATAAAAAAAAAGTTTTTAATGCATCATTACAGAAGGCTGGAACGGCTGACACTAAAGGTATGAATCTAAATGTACTTTTTCACTGAGTTTAAGGTTAACATCAGGGGTCTGACATCAGATAATCCCTCCACTGTGGCTCTCCGGTTGAGGAAGAATTTAAAAAACAGTTCAAATTTATAAAAGTAAAGCATTTTACAGAATAGACGTTGCATCAAGTGAAACAAAAAACTCTGTAAGGGGAAATTTTATTCACAAATAGCTTAAGCATGTCTCCACCAGGCTCCTGACTACACTACCCATAATCCATTGAGCTGTGTGGCTTTGTATTTTAAAAAAAATCAAACATTTTTAGCATCATTTACCTTATTTGAGGTCAGTACGCACTTACAGATTATGGCAGGGATTTTCTCTTTTTGACTAAAATTTAAAGATTTGAAGTTCACCTTGTATTCCTATTTTAGTTTGTTAGGTTTATGAATTAATGTCTGAATTGTACCATTTACAGAAAAAATAACATTTTATGCATTTATTGAGACGATGTTGTGTGGTACATGATGTCTTTTATTTTGAAAGGAAGTCTTGTCTGTCAACAGTTCTGAACTATTTTATATTTTGTCAAGTGTAATTCTTGCTGAATATTTATGGTTTTATTTTTTTTAAATGATGAATTTAGATTTATTTTGCTTCTGCTGGGTTATAGTCAGTAAGAAAGCTTTATTGTTTAATTATTTTGAAATGATTAAAAAATGATTGTCTATTTATTTACAGTTTTACCCTCAAACTTGCTTTGAATCTCCAGTTTCTCAAGACCCCAAAAGACACGACGTCCCCGAGAGACGAGGCAACATTTAGGCGACAGTCCCCACAACATAACAATCACAAGTACACACACTCAGACAAACACACAGGTGGTTCATGGGTGGATTGTTGCTGCCCCCATCTGGTCAAGTCAGGTAAAATAAACTTTATTTCACCTTTTCTATCACCCCTTCAGCTAATTCTCAGCTAAGTGAAATAATCAATAAGTGTTTAACTGGTTGCCTGAATTCGTTTTTTTTTCAAAGGGAAAATCAGTATTAGTGCTTCCTTAATGGTTTTGTCTAGAAAATATTTCAACAGGAGATAATTCAGTTCCACAGCAACATTTAATTTTTATTATAATTGTTTTTTTGTTTCTATCAATCTTTGCTGTTAAATCAAAGAATTAAAATACTTGAATTAATACTTAAAGACTACTGACTTTTTTATTGTTGGTGGTTTATTTGTTGCCATATATTTTCTCCTAAACACATAAAATAAGAGACGGACATAAAAAAAATCATACAAAGAGGCAGATTTTTTTTTTTTTTTAATCAAGGAATTCATCCAAAAATTCCTTTTTGTTATTTGGTGACGTGATTTGTTGGAGTGAAAATATGTAAGTGCAAATCATTCAGCCTAAATGCAAATTAACATTTTGATGGAAATTGTTTTAATTTCTAATTTTTCTTTCTTTTCTTTTTTTACACAAAGCAGAAATACATTATTACCTAAATTACTGTGAGTTTTATAGTTGAAGACCAGAAATAAAATAAAGAAAAAGTAAAAACATCAAATCTTGGATTGTGTGACATTTTACTTATTATTCACTGTTGAATCCTCACTACAAACCTCTAAATTTAAATTATGTGAACAAGAAAAAAACTCTTATAAAGCGGTACAAATTGTGGTTTTCATTATAGAAACTAATTAATCTGTTCTTCTCATTTGGCCTTTCAGGCTCTGAAAGTCAAGTAGCCACAAGTTTACAACGGCTAGAATATGATTTAATCAATCACAAAATAATAGAACAAAATAACTGAAAGTGCTAAAACCCGAATAGTTTTGATTTATGACAGAATCTTACCGGCCAGACTTTGGATATGCCGGTCATTTGGAGAAATGAAACGGCAAAAAAAAGTTCAAATTGTCTTTAAATAAGAACATAAATGTAACCAAACATGATTAGATTTTTAAAGTGACATTTAAAGGTCATTTTCTTGATGAAAACTGAAGTTTCTCACAGACGTCAGGACGTCGTGTTTACATGTTTACGGAGTGAGGACCTCTCAGGGAGCTGCTGCTCTTGGAGAGTCCGCTCATGTGGCCCAGAGGAGATCATCAGGGTTATTTTGGGGGTCAGCTGCCATTCCTCCTGTCAGCAGGAACCTCCTCTTCCTCCTCCTCCTCCTCCTCTGCTCTCTCAGCTGATCCGTGTCTCTGTGAGCCTCCTTTAGGGTACAGATTGTGGTAAGTTTTGCTTTGTTTTCTCCTCTTTTACATCGTTGTTTTAGATTTTGTTATCTTGAGGTTTCAGCTGTAGTCACTCGAGACCGTCAAGGATCAACAGCTAAAGTTTCAGAAAATGTTTGAATTTTCTGTCATATAGAAAGACTCGAGTATTTTTATGTCATATTGTTAATAATCAAAAAGAAAGCACACCAGTCAGTATTTGAAGTGAAATCCACATTTGTACATTTATTTGTGAAATTTTGGAGGAGGGGCTGTAGATGGTTGAAGTGGGCGGAGCTTTACTCCTTTGGCACCATCTTGGATTTGGATTAAAACTGAAAATCTGGAAGTTTTTCATAAAGATTTCTCTTCTTATCCAGTTTTTGACCATGTTTAGGTGCAGACCACACAACAGGTGTGTTCAGCTGCTGTGTGTGTGTGTGGTTGTGCGTCTGCTCGCCCACATGGCTAATTTTAACTCTGGTGGTGGGGGGATACAATGACCAGGACAGCTGTCATGTTGCAACAGAGTTAAGCAGATAAGCAGCTGCTGGACAGAATAAACACCTCAACACTCGTTTATGCAGATTTCTAGTTTTCTGTTCAGGAAACTCCACAACACAGAAACTGCTACAAATATTAAATTACATAATGTTTTCATGCTAAAACAACAAACTTTAGCTTAGAGTCTTAAATACCTGAATGCAGAGATGTGAAGGGAGTTTATCCAGAACAGCTTTATAAATAGGAATTTGCTATTGGATTTGTGATGGTCATTCTGAAGGTCGTCCTGAAGGTCATATGACTTCTTCTTCTTCTTTTCCTTTGAGCTTTTCCCTTCAGGGGTCGCCACAGCGAATCAGTTTCCTCCATCTAAGCCTGTCTTCAGCATCCTCCACTCTAACACCAGCCACCTTCATGTCTTCATTCACTGCATCCATAAACCTCCTCTTTGGTCTTCCTCTAGACCTCTTTCCTGCAGCTCTAGACTCAGCATCCTTCTACCAATATATTCACTGTCTCTCCTCTGAACATGTCCAAACCATCTCAGTCTGGCCTCTCTGACTTTATCTCCAAAACCTCTAACATGTGCTGTCCCTCTGACGTACGACTAAAACAAGTAAAGAACTCAATGATGATTCGAGATGAATCATGAGGTTCTGTGGTTCTTGGTCCTCGCAGGCCGCCAGCCTTTGACTGGAGGGGAAATTAAAAGTATGTTTGGGCAAGAAATACTTATAACAGCAACACTTTTCGAGCTCAGACACGTGTGTTAAAGCGAACACTTCTGATGGAAGGTCTGTGTAAACACACGTATGTGCACATTTCAGGTTATCTCGTGTTCTTCATGTTCTTGTGTAGCTTCATCAGTTTTAAGTCCATTTTTAGGCTCCAAGTACAAACGGGACATCAATAACCATCAATGACATCATCAACAGTCGCTGGTCATCTGCTTTAGCGCGTAGCTGCTAGCGCTAGAAAAATGCATAAAAACATGAGTTTTATAACTTTTATAACTGAAAAAACATGAATTCTTTGCTCACATTTACATATAAACTTTAGTGCTTCAGATCCAACACATTCTCACTTCCAACTCGTCACATATTCACGTTTGGTTAAGGACTCCAGACTTTTTGACGTTTTGGGTACTGGCTGTTCCCGTTAAATCACGGATCCCCAACCTTCGGGTCTTGAACCAGAACCGGACCAGTACCAGGATGCATAGCGCACCAGTACCCTAACCCGGGACCGGACCACGCGGTACGGGTAATGAACTGGAAGTGATTCAGTACCGGGTTAAGGTTTGGATATACTGGTACTGGATGGTAACAAGATCATCTGGGATGCTTTATTTGTTTAGGACCAATAAAATCCTACTATTTCTTTATGTCTCTTATTTTTGAGTGTCTGTTTTCCAGTGTTCAGAACTGACTTTTTCATCATATCTCCAAACGTGGGTCATGTCTTCTCTCAGACAGTTTTCCATCTTCATAACTCCGTCCATCAGTAACTGTGAGGATGGAGGCGAAAGCGGCCGAGGTGTTGGTGCCCCCACACTCCTCCCTGGACCTGGTGAACTCCGAGGGGGAGGCGGCAGCTTGCACCTCCTCCTCCTTCTCCGACTCCTTCCGTCAGATGGAGGAGTTCAGCCGGCGGCTGGAGGACATTATCCGGACTCACGGTTCTGCGTCCAGCATCACCGAAACGCAGGCGGGTGGCGTTGGGCTCACAGAGCTCTGCAGACTGTTTGCAGTTTGAATGTTTGGACTGAAACTGGTTCTGTGTTTCTGGATGTAGTGGAGCGTTGTGGAGGCGGAGCTTGAAAAGATGAAGGAGGACGGAAAAGGAGACTTCACAGCAGCTGTGGACTCAGGTACCAGATACTGAAGTGATGCTACGATCAAATCATTTCTGCTGCAGCATTTAGAGCCAAACTGTTCCTGAAAAACTAAAATCCTAAAATCAATTCTATTTTATTACTTTACTAGAGGTATACTGATAGAGTTCTGAAAATATCTGCATGTAGACATCAACTTACAGCTTCTGGATATTTGTATTATCTAAACATTTAAAAGATATTAAATAACAAATTTTAAACTTGTTTTGTGATTTTTTTTTCCCCCCTAGGAAACTAAAAATGACAAAATTCCACATTCAAAGTAGCAAACATTTCTTCTGAAATCTTAAAGGTCTCAGAAACTTGAATCCAAACAAATATTTAACGTGCAATTTTCTGTGTGAAGAAAACAATCACTTACAGCAGTGATCCTCAACCTCTTTCAGGCCACAAACCAGATTAAATGAAGCAATATTTTCACATTCAGGTCCAGGGAAGAAGTTTGTTTTTTTAAGCTAGAAATCTATTTTTAAAATAAAATCAAGACATTTAATGAAAAAAAAGTTTTCAGATATCAGTAGATTTTTTTTTTCGAGTGATAAAAATTCAATGGAACAAAGTTGTGGATTTGTAGAAGTTTTTTTTTATTAGAATAAAGTCCATAAATTAAACATTACATGATTTTTTTTCCCCATTTTAACATCAATCCGATTATTTTTCAGGACAGATTGATCATGTTTTGTCTTTACATAAATATTCATTCGTTGGGGTTTTTTTCGACACAGAGGAACATTTTCTGTGCTAAAGTTTCTAAATGTAACTTCATTTAAATTCTCAAATGTCCCTTTTACAAGTTTCCACAAACTTTATGAGATTGAATCCTCATTCTCCGTAAAATGTTTGAACTTTATGATGAAGATTTTCCTTTAACATCAAAATGGAGGCTAACAACTGGACGCTAGTTTTAGCTATGTCCGACTTTTAAGGTGGTATGGGTAAATAAAGCAAAATAAAATCATGCAACCGTTGTAAAACTGGTAATATATAGATAAAAAAATAAAGGCAATTTTTCAAAATAAAACTTCCTTCAGGATCAGAAATAAACGGAAAAAATCTAAGTTAGCGTATGTTTCTGTTTTTCTGTCCATGACCCCTTGGACCGGTACTGGTCCACGATCCAGTGGATTGGGACCGCAGATTTAGAAGATTCAGAACAGCAAAAATCCTACAAATCAAAACCCAACTAAAGACATTTTAAACCAAAAAAATCCCCTAAAATAATGCAGATAGCAGCAGAAATAGAATACAGCAACCTCTGATAAATATATGAACACCAGAACAAGAATACTTTAAGCGTCACTTTGACCTCGGTGAGACCATTTTTAGTCACCATCATATCGTCCTAAAGTGTTGTAGATCTTGTTCATACTGATATGAAGCCCAATGAGACAATTGTTTGTGATATTTGGCTATATAATTAATACTGAAATCAAAGACGACCTCTAAAGCACATAAATGCAACATCTAAATGATTCTTTGTTAGATAATATAAAAGGTCTGGTCATTATCTAATGTGATTTAATATTAGTGCATGTGTTCTCAGGGATTGGGAATTCATGCAACTGGTTGATCTAATTTACATTTTAATTAACGGTGCTCTCTCAGAGGGACTCAGGTTTAGTCAATCACACAAGGAAACAATTAGAAGTTTAAGCAATACTTTAATTGGTAATGACAAAATATGTCTCATGCTTTTGTATCGTTACGCATTTCTATGCCTTTGTACTTTTCGGGCTCAAAGAGGGTGGAATGGTCTCGCCCTCTATGCATCCATGTCTATTGAATGTATGCATATCTATAGCAGTGAACACAGACATACCCATGATTTATTGTTGTTTCCTGCAGAAGTCTCAGTTCTAAAGCAAACCCTGAACAACGTGCCTCCAGAGGAGAAACAAGAGGAGCTGTTCAGGAAATACTCTGAAATGGTGATTTAGGCCTCGTTACGCATCATCTACCGTATCAGAGCGTAGATCTTCATGTGTAACGGTGTGTTTTCAGGCAGCAGCGCATCGCTGTGACGAACACAGACTGAACACTCTGCAGCGCACTCTCTCCATCCTGCTGGGCGAGCGGCAGCAGCTGCAGGCCGAGCATCACTGCAGCGTCGCGGCTCGCATCAAGCTGGAGACGCTCTGCAGGGAGCTGCAGGCGCACCAGTGCGTGCTGAGGGTACGTAAGGAAGGCCCAGGGATGCAAGTGGTCGTCGTGAAGACGAAAACACAAGAACAGGAAGACAAAAAAGACCAAATAAATAAAGAAATGAGGTCAAAGGATATTCTAATAACGGAGTGGACACAGAAAACACAGTTTGTGTCTATTATGTTCTTTTATTTTTAGAGAAAAAACATTTGAAACATCAAAAGAAGTTAAATAGTTTCATGATTATACTGAAACCATTTGTTTCTTAGATCAGGTGAATCATTCCAGAAAAGAAACACCTGAACTTCCTGTTTGAAATTACTTTAAAGATAAAAGTTTGTGGTCAGTTCATCAAGTCACCAGCGGGTGGCGTTTACAATAAAGTTAGGAACATTTTCATAAGTCGAAAAGCTGCTTTGGTTGTCAGGTTTACATTCTAACATTTGTTTAAAAGCAAGACTGATACCAAAACTAATCATTTAAGTTGTTTTTTTTTTTTTTACTGAAGTGGGCGTGGCCTTCAGATTGACTTTTCTAGAACATTTTCCTGCTTTCCCATTGAAATAAAGGATTTCAGACTGTCAGAAAAAATGTCTGGCTTCAGACTTTTCATCTTCATCGTTTCTTCTTCTGCAGGAGGAAGCTCTGCAGCGCTGCCGGGAGGACGAGAGGAAGAGAAGCGAGATCACCTCCCACTTCCAGGACATGTTGACGGAGATCCAGGCCCAGATTGAGCAGCACAGCGCCCGCAACGACAAGCTGTGCCGAGAAAACTCAAATCTGTCCGACAAACTGGAGAGCCTCATGAACCAGTGTGAGCGGCGGGAGGAGGTGAGAAAATATGTGAAACGTGGAGAAAATATGGCAACAAGATGAGACTCCAACTCTACCGACAAGTGTTGGATGAGAGTGTCGCCCTCAGGGGGGGATAGGTCATGACTGTGGTTAGTTTGGCATACCCTGGCTTCTTTTCTCTTGGAAGGGTACCAGAAAACCCTATAGGGGATTCTGTTGTCCTGTGAGACTTTGACACCTGTGTGGGCAATAATAGTGGCACCTGGAAGGCCATGATTGGAAGGATAGCCCGCCTGAGTAGTGCTCTATTGTTGGACTTGTGTGCTCGTCACAATTTGTCCATAACAAACACCATGTTCAAGAACAAGGTCTCCATCCATGCAGGTAGTATCAGGATACCCTATGATGACCTTTGGGTCGTGTCAGGGCACCAGTAAAAAGAGGTGCAGTGCTGTCCACTGACCACTACCCGGTGGTGACGACTCCGCTGGCGGAGAAGGAGGCCAGACAAGAAGGTTGGCTGAAAAATGTGGTTGAGCCCTTCAACTCCCATATCCAAGAGAACTTCAAGCTGGTGTAGAGATGGTCGGGGGGCGTTGAGTTTGAGTAGACCGTGGTCTACATCTCTACTGTCTTTGTGGCCTCAGTGTTTCTAGTGCCTGTAGAGGTAGCAATCCCCAAACCCACTGGTGGATACCGGTTAGTAACGGATACAGTTAAGCTGAAGAAGGCGTGTGGGACTCATGAAGCAGATGACAAGTACTGGCAGTCTAAGTCAGATGGCCCTGGCTGTTGGGGAGGCAAAATCTTGGAGGAAATCAGTGAGGCCATAGAGGAGTATCGTTTCCAACGATAATGGGGGCATTGTTGGATGGTTGAAGGAATGCTTCAAGGATTTCTTAAACTGTGCTTATGGACAGTCTTGAGTGACAGTTGGCGACATGAATGTCAACAAATTGGTAGATGGAGTAGAGGGGGAGCGATTTCCAGTCCATGATGGACTCTGACAGGACTTGCCCCCTACCACTGGTTCTGGTCATAACCTTTTTAAAGAATTTCTAGATGCATCCAAGGGCCAAAAATGTCTGGTTTGGGGATCAAAGGATTTTGTCTCCGTTCTTTGCAGATGATGTTGTCCTGTTGGCTTCATGAAGCCAGGACCTCCAGCATGTATTGGAACAGTTTGCAGCTGAGCGTGAAGCAGTTGGGATCAGTTCTTGAGCAGAGAAGGGTAGCTATTTCTCTTTGGGTGGGTGGAGTGCTCCTGTCCCAGGTGAAGGGGTTTAAGTATCTTGGGGTTCTTGTTTAAAAATGGGGGAAGATCGGAGTGTGAGATCATGCAATCGCTGTAACAGTCCGTTGTGGTGAAGAAAGAACTGAGCCAAAAAGGAAAGCTCTCAATTTACCGGTTGATCTTCATTCCAGTACTCACCTATGGTCATGAGCTCTGGGTTGTGACCGGAAGAACCAGGTCCTGAATACAAACAAAACAATCTCCCTCTTGGTGCTAGGCCAGGGGTCACCAACCCTGTTCCTTGAGGGTTACTGTCCTGTTTGTTTTGCAGCTAATCTTGTTTCAGTGGATGCTGATTAGCTGGATTGAATAATTCCCGTTTCTGACTGACGGAACACACCTGATCCAGGTGAGCAGCAGTTACTGAAACAGGGTCAGCAAAATAAGCAGGGTGGTAGCCCTCAAGGACCAGGATTGGTGATCCCTGTGCTAGGCGCTCTCTTAGACAGGGCAGGACCTCGGTCACCCAGAGAGAGCTCCTTCACTTTGAGAGAAGTCAGTTAAGGGTGTTTGGGAATCTGGTTTTGGATGCCTCCTGGACACTTCCATGGGGAGGTTCTGGAAATGTCCCAGCTGAAGGAAGATCCAGGACACACTGGAGAGACTACAGCCAAATCCAATTTCCTCCCTTACCCCTCCGGCTTCTCCTTACCTCTACATTTAGCCCTCCAAATGGAGAGATATGGAAAAATCCATTTGCATCCTTTTGTCTCGGGAGATAATGGAATCTGCGCCATGGTCTAGTCCGTTGTAAAGCTACACCACTTGTGGTGGCTGTACAGGCCAATTCTTGAATGGCAGGCCCTGCTGCATATACTGCAGGTGAAGGTTGCGTCTGGCTCTGTGGAGGGTGCTGATGCTACGTTCTGCTACACACCCTCTCCAGCGGGTAAGGTCCTCAGCTGCCTGCTCCCATCCTGCTGGGTCAGTACCACTTGCCCTCATGTCTTGCTTAAAGACATCCTTGTAGCGTAGGACAGGTCTTCCTGAAGGTCTGGAACCAGTGGTGAGCCACCAAAAATAGTGTCTTCAAATTCAGTTGTTGTACTGGGTTAAGGTTAGGGGACCAGTACTGGATGTTCAATGGGAACGACGACTTGGGGACACCCAAAACGTCAAAGAGAGAAGCGGAGGGGTCCTTAACCAAACATCAACATGTGACAACTTGGGAATGAGTATGTGTTGCCCCAGGAGGTGGAGGAAGTGACCCGGGACAGGGAAGTCTGGACAACTTGCTTGAACGCTACCTCCACGACCTGGTCCTGGATGAGCAGAAGATGATGGATAGACGGACGGATGGATGGACAATAGTATCATCCCTGTTAGAATAATCCGTTGTCATGATTTTACTACTTCCTGTTTCAGTGGCCAAACGGATCAAACGACTGTGCAGAACAACAGAATGCTCCTTCAAACTGATTCTTAGTAATACATAAAGATGATTTTTCAAAGTTCTGGTCTGTTGGACCTCCTAACAAACCTCAGGAGACTTTCTGTTGAAGCTGCACGGGCAACCCAAAAACAGAGGAGATGATCTTAGGTTTCTGCTCATGAAAACTTAACGACCCTCGTCTTTGGAAGCATCAATCACAGCAGCAGCTGTCTGTTTCTTTGCTTTCATGCAGAGTTTGGAGAAGATCAATAAGCACAGAGACCTGCAGCACCAGCTGACAGAAGCCAAGCTGCAGCAGGCCAACGCTCAGCTGGCCGAGGCCGAGGAGAAGCACAAGCGGGAGAAGGAATACGTGAGTCTTTTACCTGAATACCAGCAGTAATGCAGATTTCATGCACTTTCATTTACTGGCTGGAGCTCGGTTACAGAGCAGGATCTGTCACAGTTCACCAAATGTGTTGTTTTGAGTTGGAATGCTCCCGTCAGCCTGAAGGCTGCGTTCTAAAGGCCACGCAGATTGACTGTGTGTTGTCTTTGTAGCTGCTTAGGGAGGCTATTGACAAAACAAAGAAATGCTTCGCTATGAAGGAGCAGGAGCTGGACATGAAGAAGAAGGTAAAGACCGTCTGTAACGCGTCTCTGTCTGCTCTCTTCTAACCAGTTACTGGTTCAGGCTGCTGAGTGGAAGCTGCAGGCTCAGACACTCAGAGAGCAGGGGACTGTCATGCAGGCACAGGTGAATACTCACTGACACAGGTGACAGGCGGCGCTCCAGGTGACGCTCCGCCTCCTGTTCTGCAGTCACACGGATATATTAGGGTTTAGGAGCATCACAGGACTCTTCCTCCATCATCAGAACTCCAGCTGGGTTAACGTGCACGCCGTCTCATAACATTTAATAATCTTTAATAATCAACAACCAGCTTTTTCTGTGGTGTGCTTCATAATCAAAACTGTCCCAGCCCTTTTAATAGAGCCTATGGCGCCCTCTGCTGGCCACAAACCTTCACTCATCCTTATGCTAAAACATTTGACCCCGTTTTGGATTATTTACCAACAGTTTTCCTTGTAAACTCTGAAAAAATGTGTTGTTTTCTGTTTTGATGTGGATGTCCACACCTGGATCTTCCTCCTCCTCCTCCTCCTCTTCCTCACTTTGTCTTCCGTGTGTTCGCAGCTGAAACTCTACGGAGAAAAGTTTGATGAGTTTCAGGAAACGCTGGCCAAGAGCAATGAAATCTACGTCCGCTTCAAGAAGGAAATGGAAAACGTACGTCGAGAATAAGGAAAAATTCAAAACATATATATTATGGATGCAAACGAGATTATTTGTTTTTGCTCTTTCAGATGTCAGATAAAATGAAGAATCTGGAGAAAGAGTCCAATCTGTGGAAGACCCGGTTTGAAAACTGCAACAAGGCGCTGACCGACATGATCGACGAGGTTTGACGCTCCGTGTGATCAAAAAAAAAAAAATAATAAAAATGGGTCCAACCTTGAAAAAAATCTGTTCAAGGATCCATTTCAAAGTGAAAACTCTTCTTTTCTATCTACCATAAACTTTTGAATTTAGAATTTGAGCATTTTAGTTTAAACTTAAAAAGCAACATATTTCATTTAACTTTTTTCCCACTTTTGATCTTTTTTTTAGGGTCATTTCATGTTTTATCAAACTTAATTGTTATTAGATTTTTTCACTTTTTAGCTAAAAATAAAAAAAACATAAAAAAATCATCTTTCAAGTTCATATTTTACTTTTTTGTTGATTAACATTTGAATTTCTCCAGAGAAGGGAGAAGGGACAGGAGTACGAGCTGTTCGTCCTGAAGATCCAGAGGCTGGAGACGCTCTGCCGCGCCCTTCAGGACGAGAGGAAAGTTCTCTACGACAAGATCAAGGAAGTCTGCCAGTCCAACGCCAACCTTCCGTCCAAGTTCACTGACCTCGTTAACCAAGCTAACGACGCTAACGAAGGCGTCCTCGTGGCTCCTGAGGAGCTCCAGGAGGAGGAGGAGCAGGACGAAGTGCTGACCCTGAACATGGCCCGACTGAGGGCGGAGCAAGCCAAGCTGAAGAGCTTTGCCGCTTCACTGTTTGCCAAACCAGAAGAGGGCGGAGCTAAAAAAGAGCGGGAAGATCTGGAAGCTGAAGTTGCTTCTGGATTTATTCACTTTAAAGCCAAAACTCAGGTTCAGGAAGGTCAGGAGTCCAAAGAGGCTGAAGACAAAACAACGGAGTTTAAACTTTCACAACCGCTTCAGTCTGAGGAGGTTCCATCCAAAGACACATCAGAACCTCCAAAACCCGAGGAAACCAGCTCCCCACCAACGCAGACCGAACCCCGTCCTGATGTTCACATGCTGACTGGAGCTGAAGAAAAGCAACAAACCGTCAAAGACGACTTGAAGGAGATCCAGCTTCCACTTGAGCCAGAACCAGAACCATCAACCGCTGAGATCACAAGGGAGGAGAGAGAAGTCAGAGCTCCGCCCCCAGCAGAAGAAGACAAACCCTCACAGCAGCTTCAGTCCGGTGACTCAGCACCGGCGCCAGAGGAGAACAAATCCGCTCCGGCTGCTTCATCCGAGGCCAAGAAGCCCAAGAAAAAGAAGAAGAGGAGCAGCAGGAGCGAAAGCTGAATGAGTTGATGTGTTTGTGTGCCGCTGTAGGAACCAAGTGTTTGTAACGGAGTGTTTGTAACTGAGACGCTGCAGCGTCTCCATGAGATTCATCATCATCATCATCATCATCATCATGAAGGCCGCATTGAACTTCTGCTCTGAGGAAACCAGGATTCATTTATGATGATCCCAATAAAGGAAATCTTTTGACAAACGAGTGATGAAGTCAATCCTGCATCGTCACTATTTTACTGCCATTAAATCAATATATTAAAGTGTCATCTTTGCATTCTTAAATAAATAAGAATAAATATACATATGATAAATAATTACAAGCTGTAAATATTTAAAAGTTACAAACATAAAAGAAACACGCAGAAAAATCCCTTCAAGAATCTGCATCCTGATAGAATGACCTAAAACTGATATTCTTGATCGTGAAGTTTGTAGTTTAAACAACAGATTTATAATTCAATAACTGTTAAAAAATTGTGACAGAAAGCAGACCAAAATACATGAAACTGAAGATCCAAAGTAGACAGAATAATCTGCAGGGATTTGATCTTTCCCAAATTCAACACAAACAAGTGAGCTGATATGCTCAACTCATACAGCTTCCATTATCGGACAGGAGTACCGCTTTTGGCCACTAGATGGAGGCAAAGCTCCTGTTTTTCGGGCCTCTTATTTAAAACATTTTCTCATAAAATTAAAACAAAAAAGCGGCCAAATTAATAATATATAATAATTTAGACCAAAAATATAATATATTAATTATAAATCAAGTTTTTTTGTTAGAAAATCAACTTTATTATCAAGCTGGACAGTGAAATTTGATATTAAAATTGTAGTTTCCTTCAAAAAATTTAGTGAAAATTAATATTAGTCCTAAATAAAGTTGTTTTCTTATTTTATGTATTTTAAGTATATATATGTTTTTAATTTTCCTCGAGTTTTGTCGACTTTTCACTGTATCAACTATCCTGGTTGTCATAGTAACCAACATTAAAAGGATCATCACTGGGATCCTTCCAGCTTCAAACATCACATCAGGTCTTCATGTCTCGAGCGTCTCTCCTGACAGCGTCAGGACTTTCCTGCTGCAGGAGGACGTGCAGGTGGAAGCCACACGCGCTCCTGCCTATCTGCAGGAAACACGCCGCCCCGCCCCCACGCTGGAGGACACTTCCACATGTGTGGGTGAGCACGCCGAGCCGTGTTCTTCTGTGTGAGCAGCAGATCAGTGACATTAGTCTGACAGAAAGAAAAGAGGAGAAGATGCTCGTAGACCGGCTGACCTTCATTGGATCCACTCAGGATTCAAAAACCTCCATCCAGATTCTGGAGGATGAACCAGAATGTTTCAGCACGTGACCACGTGCAGGTAATTCTTCAATCAGTCATCAAATACAGCCTGATCCTTTAGATCAGACTGAAGTCTGGTTGGTTTGACATTCTCATCCTCACATTTGGATTCAATTTAGATTGGGTCACGTTTTGCTGCGTCTTTGGATTGTGACTGAAGACATTCAGAGTCGGATGACCAGAAGGCGTCCCACACTGAGGTCTCATCAGCTGCTCCCTCCCTGAACGTCCTGAAGGCGTGATGAGCTACAAAGCTGGAATCTGATCACATGATCCCAGACGGAGAACGTTTCCCAAACTTCTTCAGAGTTCCCATAGCTGGACCTTCAGAGGTCACCAGCGACGCTCCTGAGATCTGTGTCCGTCACTTCTCCTGATGTTTTCCCCAAAAGTTCAAATCTGAACCTCAGTCTGGACTTTAGAATTTCTTCGTCTACTGTTTCTATTGTTTAATAAAACTCCAGAATCTGTGAGCTGCAGGCGGAACCGCCAACCGTCTGTAGGGAAGAAGCCACAGCAGCAACAGTCTGAATGTGTTGATTTATCCTCAGTTTTATGCAGAAAACTGGAACAAAGGACGGCTAACAGACCAGAAGAGGGCGGAGCTAAACGACCTCCTTGAAATAACTGGGTCATTTCAATGAAGAAAAGGTGCGTAAAAAGAAAAAAAGAGTTCAGACTAAAATATAACACTGAAAGTGATCAATCGGTAAATATCACTATTGCTGCATGGAAACATTTTGAAATGGTTTGTCTCTTTAAAAAGAACATCATATTCTTGACAAATCAGCAAAGTTACGTTCAGGAACAGTAAAGTTACTTTCAGCAGAATTACAGTTACTTTTTGTAACAATAAAGTTATGTTTAGGAGCAACAAAGTTACTTTCTGCAGATTTATAAAGTAGTAACTGTTAACGTTAGCACAGTAACTCTCAGAAGCATTATAGTAACTTCCTGCTGCGTTACAGTAACTTCCTGCTGCGTTACAGTAACTTCCTGCTGCGTTACAGTAACTTCCTGCTGCGTTACAGTAACTTTTTTGAGTTGCTGAGATGATCATCAACATCCTAATGAGCTTCTTCAGATGACAGTAAGTTAAAGTCAATCTTCCATCTTCTTGCTGGTCTTCTGTCTGTTTTTCAGTACTTTCGTTTCCAGACATTCTCACGTGTTTCAGTTAAATCAATGAGTCGTTTTCAGGAGTTTGTCTTGAATCCTGTTGGGTTTCTGTTTGAGCTCATATTCATCTCTGGTTTCTATCTTCAAACAAATACAGTTTCAGCTCTCAAATGAATAAAAACTATTTCAGAACAGTGGAGGTGAAGCTCTGCAGCAGTTTCTAGAAGAAAGATCTTCATCACTTCCAGGAACTCCGTTACTGGTCTTTCTCTCATCATTGATGGTCCACTTTTCCAGTTTTCCTCTCAATCCGTCCCTTTGAATTCATGAATGTTCTTCCTGATACGTCACACTTTAGCGCGGTCCTTCGCCCAAAATACATCATGTGTCTCAGCTGAACCAGCAGAGATCATGGATTCATGCGTTTCTGGACATCTTTGGGAATTCTTAAGATTCTCCTAATTTAACTTAAAATTCAAATGTTTTTATTACTACAAGCTAACGCAGAATTTCTCTGTCCAATCAACAAATATATCAACAAACGAGCTTTTATAGAAACAAACTTTAAAAATCCAATTATCTTTTTGAATCGAGTGAATAAATGATAAAAATCAAACTTAACTGACTTTGATCTTTGACTGAAATTAGCTGTTAACACGACAGATCCGGTCTAAACTTGTGAAGCTGTTCTGAGAGTCCAGGTGTGGCTGAGATCCTCAGGTGTTTCTCACCTGAGCCTCATTACCTGCAGCACTGATGAAAACCAGAGTGTGTCCAAATAAAAGATCATTTCAAAACATAAGTCAAGACAAAGTAAGGTTACTTAGGCAAGAATTAAAAAAAAACATTAATAATTCACACGTTCAGTCCGTTTTCTTTTAACCACCTTAAAAACATGAAAGAAAACAACAGAAATCTTTATTTTATGCTTGAATAATCCTCACCTGAAATCAGACCTGACACCAAAAACAGAGAATTACCCAAAAGATCCTAAAAAATGAAACATTTCCTTCAGATGTTTGTTTCTGAACAGAGAACATCTCCATCAGTCTGAGGAGCACAAACTAAAGTCCTCAAAGTTTCATGAGATTTCTACGAAACACAAAAAGAATAAAGAAAGATTCTATTTTTATGTCGAAGGAGAAAACAAACGCGCTCAGTTCGGTTCATAAAAAGACTCCTTGATGCCCAAAGGTCATTTGGAACTGAAAAGTCATGAGACTGACAACACATTACCCACAATGCACTGCGGGACGGAAACGTTTTCACTCCACGTCGATGTTGAGGTGAAGAAAATACAGACTGAAGGATTAATATGCTCCAACAGAGGAACACATTCTGCAAATCCTGGTTAATCTGTGACCTTTAGTCTTGAATGAAAGGTCAAAAGGTCAAAAGGTCACAGCGATAACCTTCAGCAATGCAAACGTGTCCTCTATGGACGACATCTCAACACCTTTAAACCACTACATCCCACTGACTTCACTGCTTCTGGTTTCTACAGAAGACGTGGGGATTTCTAGTGCAACCAAATGTGAAAGAAAGGGATTCTGGGAATTGTAGTTATTTTAAAGAAATGACTGGATTTGCACATTTTTTTCTATTTCTTCTCTTCATCATCAGAATAATCCTTCAAGAAGATGTTAAAAACACAATTTTTATCAGTTAGTCTTTAACAAGAAGACTTATTCTCAAAGTGGGCGGGGCCAAACGGTTTATTTTATGAAGCTAACAGCACAAAAGTTAGATTTAAAATAAATGTTTTAAAGTAAAACTAAAACTGTCGAAACAAGACTCAAACTCAGAGGAGCGACTGAAAATCAGACCCTCAAATCCTCTGAGGATCATCCGGACTAATCGAGATAATTGATGATCTCATCCTGTGACGGGACTGAGGTAATACCAGCATGAAGCTGCAGCTGAAACACTGCAGAAGAAGAAAGCTGGAGGTCAAAGAAACATTTCGTCTATCCTGTCATGAAGGAGGCAATAAATATTAAAACTGTTGGTCAAAGTCTTCCTGAGTGTTTGCTTACAGGTGGTGTAGTGGTTAGCACCCAAACCCCACAGCGAGAAGGTTCAAATCCCAGCGGTCTGGTGTCCGGGGTCACCTCTGGGCTCCTCCCACAGTCTGAAAACAGAGATAACTCTGGATGTTCTCAGGTGTGGACAGGTGTCTCATCTCTCACCTGTACCTGTCAGTAAGGCCCCTCCCAACTAGAAAACGGATGGACGGAGTCTGGACGAAGCCAAAGATATTGGCCTGTTCAAGGCTGCTTTTGCTCCGCCCCCTTTGTCATGTTCACAACTGTCAGTGTTTCTGTTTATTGTGTTTCTATTGTTATCTACCTGTGAAAATGAGAAGTTCATGCTTTCATTTTATTTCTATCATGAATTCCTGGTTGAAGATCTGAATCCAGGTGAGGACCAGGAGCGGGTCACCTGGACAGCCGTCACTCCAGTGTTCCTGTCCTCCTTCAGGTCAGCAGGTCAAACCGGCAGAGTTCAGTGAGCTGTCAGCGACATCCTAAAGCATCACTTCCACAGACATTAGGGTTGATAACGTCGGTGGTTATTGATCTCCTTTTATTGATCTCCTTTTCTTGGACGGCTTCAGTCTGAGACAAACGTCAGCAGAACCTTCTGGTTTTATGTCGGAACGCTGGGAAAGCAGCCAGTGTGAATACTGCTGCGACAGCTCGTCAGCAGGAGGAGTTTACTGCTGAGGTGTCAGAGCCCCGCCCCCTTCTGCAGATCAATACTTCATC
>NC_050535.1:778178-784034 GCF_002922805.2 Oryzias melastigma | reverse complement strand
TTCTGTCCTTCAGACTTCCTCCTCTTCTTCAATTGGCCGATTATCTGCAGACAGAAGAAGGAGTTTTTCTGCAGCGACAGAGTCGGTCGGAGTCGGTCTGAGGGTCTAAGGGTCTGAGGGTCGGAGTCGGTCGGAGTCGGTCTGAGGGTCTAAGGGTCTGAGGGTCGGAGTCGGTCGGAGTCGGTCAGAGGGTCTGAGGGTCTGAGGGTCAGAGTCGATCGACAATACGAAGAACTTCTTCAAGTTTGAGTTCACATTTTTAGTCCACTTTTTCAGTTTCTGACAGTTTAAAATCTGTTTTAAAGCATTTGAGGAACTGATGCAGTTTCTACTGTATTCTAGTCTAGTTTACTCCATTCTACTTTATTCTCTAGTTGTTCATTTTTTTTTGTAGCAGCTCCTAAAGTTAGTTTTCATCATGAATTCTATTTTTTCCCATCACAGATGTTTTCTCACAAACAAAGCCGATGAGCTTTCAAAGGTTCCTGCCGTTCTGCTTCACTGTCATCAGAAATGATTCCTTCAAATCTGGCGTTTGTGTTTCATCTGCACATGAATCTCTACTGTGAAGGTCGACAGATGAAGATTCTGGTTTTGAATCCGTGTTTATTCAGTCGTTTTAATTTGACCAAAAAGTGCAAACATGAAGAACAATAATTTTCTGGTAAATAAAAAAGCTGTTTTCATCTATTTCATGACATATTCATCCTCTTCCTGTCTCTGTTTACGTATGTAGAAATGTAGATCAGTCTCTGAAGTCCATCGTGACTCCAGATTAAAAAGATTCTGTGCTGATTTAAAACAATAATCTCGTATTTTAACCATGATCTCTGTTCTCTCTAATGTCTCCTGAATTCAGTCAAACACCTCAAAGTTCAGTGGGTTTGTTCTCACCTGCAGAAAGATTCTTCTCCAAACCACATTTATCATAGAGATCGAAGATCTGCTCCAGAAACACCACCGTCTGCTTTCTGCTGCTCAGGGAGACTTCACAACTGCTGTAACGTTAATTTAAGTTTGTAGAGTGTGAGAGGAGAAGATCGATACCGTTCAATATCTGAGCTGACAGCTTTTTCTCCGGACAGTTCAACAAGCTGGAAGCGTTTTTATCTGTGAAGAGGACACGTTCGGAGGACGGGGGAGGAGCCATGTCCTGCTGAGGTGAAGAAAGACGAGCAGCAGAATGTTTGAATCCTGATGGAAGGATGAGAGGAAGTCTGGAGAGAAAACTGTTGGAGATGTTCAGGACAGGGATGAGAGCTGACAGGTTCTGGAGTTCTGACAGAGGAGATGAAGGTGGAGGCGGGACAGGAACCTGGTGAAGACTGTGGTGAGACAGGAAGCAGAGATGAAGATGGAGGCGGGACAGGAACCTGGTGAAGACTGTGGTGAGACAGGAAGCAGAGATGAAGGTGGAGGCGGGACAGGAACCTGGTGAAGACTGTGGTGAGACAGGAAGCAGAGATGAAGATGCTGAGGTCCTATTTGGGACAGATCAGGAATGAATCCATCGGAGGAACAGATTCTAGTAGATGTTCTGGAAACAGAAGGAGACGGTTTCAGGGAAGATGTTAGCAAGAGGAGGCTGAGGTTGGAGACACAGGAAAGAGTTCTAGAAGAG
The DNA here is from genome assembly GCF_002922805.2 of Oryzias melastigma. Classification (NCBI taxonomy): domain Eukaryota; kingdom Metazoa; phylum Chordata; class Actinopteri; order Beloniformes; family Adrianichthyidae; genus Oryzias; species Oryzias melastigma. The sequence goes on along the minus strand of NC_050535.1, from coordinate 782,413 downwards.
GACCAGATCGGAGGAGGATGCAGAGAAGGTTCGATAGAGGCAGACGAGTCGCCCCCTAAAGGAAGCAGATAAAACTCTTTGGAAAAACGACAGATTTCAAGGATTTATCGTAATTCTGGTAAATTTCTGCTTCTGAAGTGTGAAAAAGTCCCTCCAGTAGCTCTAAGGAACAGCTTTGATGCATGAAGAAGTAAAAATCCTTTCAGGTTTTAACTGGTTGGACCAGAATCTTTGACTCGACTGGTCAAAATTATGCAGATGATATTTGGATGTATACCAGGGAAGAACTGGAGATCTGGATGGTGAAGGTGAGGTCAGTAACCCCCAAACTGGAGGAGTGGCTTCAGCAGATCCCTGGAAAGATGTCTGACATCTCAGTGAAGGAACGTCGAGTTCTAGGAACAGCTGAGATGCTGGAACCTCAAGGTTTCTGGTGGAAGACCTGAGCTTCCGTTTTTGTTAATGTATCTGTTAGGTAAAGATATTTTAGACGTTTCTTTCCAAAATAGAACCCGCATATTATTTGTTTAGTTACCATGTTTCTGTTTTAAAGAAAGTTTAGATTATATTTTAACTTAATTTCAAAATAAAATAAAGAAGGCTGAAAATTATTCAACTTTTTATGCAACATTTGGTTTAAAAAATCTGATTTACTGCAGATTCAAAAGATTCTTGCCTTAAAACTAAACTGTATTTTACACCATTGGGCCATTTTGTTGCATCCTAAGAAGTTCCAGGTTTTTATTCAGTTTCATTAGGGGTTTAGAGAAAAAAATCAATTACTTATTTAGTGATATTTGTATCAATTTAAGATGCTGACATGGCGATATTTTATTAATTAATAATGGGCAACCTGCTGCGTCTTACTTTTAAAAAATATATACTGACACATATTATACTGTGGAAATCAGACGATTTTGACCGTTCTGTTTAAGAACCGAAATTTAATTTACCAAAAGAAAATGCAGAATGGATTTATGGGTAAATTACCATTTTATTATAATGGATTAATAAAGTTTTTTTGTTTTTTTTTTCAGGTTTTTTAAGGTCCCCCTTGAAAAAGAGATCTAATTGCAATGGGATTTCCTGGTAAGATAAAGACCGCATTAAAAAAAATGAATAAAATAAATTTTAAGTCATACTCTTAAAAAAAAGAGTTAGAAGTTGTTCAGGTTCAGTCATGTGATGTATCGTGATACATATCGTATCGTGAGTCGGATATCGCGACGTATCATGAGACTCTTTCCAATACACAGCCTTAGTTTTCTCACTAAAGTTTGCCTTTTGAGTGCAGGAGAGAAATGTTTGTTTATTTCATTTTTTTTTTTTTTAATGACCACCGAAAGTGACAGACTTCTGACAGCTCCGCCCACACGCGGCTCCAATCCAGCTGACGGCTGTGAGTAATTCTTCGGGGCGTTCGCTTCACTCGGCGGCCCACTTGGATCCTCCAAACAGACAGACTTTGACTGATGTTATTAGAACGAGCCGCCCGGAGGCGGCGGGGGTGAAAACAGCAGACAGCAGTGAGCTGATTCATGAAAACATCTGCAGACGGCCTGAGATCTAAAGCAAAAGCATCAACCATCGCAGGATTCTGGCAAATATTTAATTCACGTTTGCATTCAGTCAGTATTTGTCATGGATGCCGTTCGGTATCACAGTGTGAGATCTGATTCTGACACCAATGGAAGAACAGACGAGGATGTTTTCATTTCAAGCAGTGAAGAAACCCTTCGACTCATCAAGGAAAACATCCAAATTATTTTGATTTTGTGACCAGTTTCCCTGGAACTTCAGAATTCTGTAAAACTCTGACGATGAGTGGAACATTTTAGAAATAAAATGATGTTTTTTCTCTTTCCTCATAACCAGGTGGGACCAGAAACCGTTCAGAATATGAGAAGAGGACGTATCAATCACCTCTTTTACAAAAATCCATTTCCTCCAAACTGTTGAAGGCCCAGAAATTCAAACTCACTCTCATTTGGACTCACAGAGTTACATTCCACCACCGGGTCAAACGTAAAATCAAAAGTTCCATCAAGTATTAAAAATGCTGATGAAGTTGAAGCTGATCTCCAGTTTTTTTTTTGGACACAAAAAGCCGAGCAAACACAGTGTCTCACATTCCCACAGCCAGTTACAAAGAGATGAAGCAGACAGCTCCCTGATGGCGTTTTCACCCCGATCTGGATCGTCCTCGTGACTGCAGACCGCATCATGCTGCGCCGGCGTCCGCGCGGTTCCCCCAAAAGAACTAGAAATCCTCCTGCAGAAGGCGCCGGGACGCTCCCCGCCGAGGCAGCAGCAAACGTGACCATCAGGCATTGGTTACAAATCGAGGTCCAGTCTGTCGCTGTCTGGTTTCTGAACTTTCCTGCGGTCCGGCGCTCTAAGGACTCTCCACCTCCATGTTATCAACCAACGTTTCCTTCTTTGAGAACTGCAGGTTTCTAACGGACCGCCACACTCCTGCCAAGCTGTCGCCGACCGGCTGGCTGGCGGCGGCGCTCTCCTTATGGATGTGCTCCCGCTGCATCTCCAGGACCTCCTTCTCTGTCATGACTACCGGTTTCAGACCTCCTTCTGCGTCTCCTTGCTCCACGTTTCCTGTCTGTAATTCTCCGTTCGGTAGATGAGGAGTCTCCGCCTCCTCCACCACGCTCCCCCCTGAACCCACTGCAGTTTGCGGTTCTGGTTCAGACCCAGGGTTCGGCCCATCTCCGTTCAGAGGAGGCTTCTCTTTGTAAGGCTCGCCAGGAGGCGGGGCATCACTCCCCGCCTTCTCCAGATCCTCATACAAGCTCTTCTTCTTGCTCTCAAAGTATTTGACCACGCAGTAGGTGATGGAGCCCACCGTGTTCACCGCCACGCCGCCGATGAAGAGCCGGGTCGGAGCCACGTCCTTGAACGCCAGCATGCCAACCGTGATGGTAGCGATGCTTTTGACCACGCCCACAAAGCTGGTGGTGACGGCGGAGTTGATGTAGGTGCAGTGCAGCGTGGTGAAGTTCATGGCGCAGCCGATGAAGATGCAGAGGATGAAGATGATCAGGATGGGAGGATCCTTCCAGCCTTCATACGACCACATGTTAAAGGCGTCCATGGAGATGACGGAGCACACCAGCAGCACCTGCGGCAGACAGGAAGACGGTCAGACGTCCCCATGTGACCGTTCACCGGCAACACAGAGGAATGGCTTCCTACCGGAGACGCCATGATGGTGATGGCGTACTGCGCGGTCAGGGGGCCGTACTCGCTGTCCAGGCTGGTCTTCTGGATCAGAACCAGATACGAAGCATGGATGATGACCGCCAACACACCGGTGACGTAACCAAATGGATCTCCAGTCAGGTCACCGGCACCTGCAAGATCATGCAGCCACATCAGATTAAGGAAAACCAACGAACATGAGAAAAAAAAAACAACAACATGAGAAGAAAGAACCGACATGAGGAGAAAAATTGACATGAGGAGAACCAAACAACATGAAGAGGACAAACCAACATAAGGAGAACAAACTGACATGAGGAGAAAAAAACGACATGAGAAGAACCGACATGAGGAGAACAAACTCACATGAGGAGAACAAAACGACATGAGGAGAACAAACTGACATGAGGAGAACAAACTGACATGAGGAGAACCAACCAACATGAGGAGAACAAAACGACATGAAAAGAACAAAACGACATGAGAAGAACAAAACGACACGAGGAGAACAAACTGACATGAGAAGAACTAACATGAGGAGAACAAACCGACATGAGGAGAACAAAACGACATGAGGAGAAAAAACTGACATGAGGAGAACCAACCGACATGAGGAGAATAAAACGACATAAGAAGAACAAAACGACATGAGGAGAACAAACTGACATGAGAAGAACTAACATGAGGAGAATAAAACGACATAAGAAGAACAAAACGACATGAGGAGAACCAAATTACATGAGTGGAAAAAAACGACATGAGGAGAAAAAACAACATGAGGAGAACAAAACGACATGAGAAGAACCGACATGAGGAGAACAAACTCACATGAGGAGAACTAACCAACATGAGGAGAACAAACTGACATGAGGAGAACAAACTGACATGAGGAGAACCAAACAAAATGAAGAGGACAAACCAACATAAGGAGAGCAAACTGACATGAGGAGAACAAACTGACATGAGGAGAACAAACTGACATGAGGAGAACAAACTGACATGAGGAGAACCAAATGACA
>NC_050535.1:767201-777826 GCF_002922805.2 Oryzias melastigma | reverse complement strand
ACTGACATGAGGAGAACAAATCGACATGAGGAGAACCAAATGACATGAGGAGAACCAAATAACATGAGGAGAAAAATCGACATGAGGAGAACCAAATGACATGAGGAGAACCAAATAACATGAGGAGAAAAATTGACATGAGGAGAACCAAACAACATGAAGAGGACAAACCAACATAAGGAGAGCAAACTGACATGAGGAGAACAAATCGACATGAGGAGAACAAACTGACATGAGGAGAACCAAATGACGAGAACAAATCGACATGAGGAGAACCAAATGACATGAGGAAAATAAACTGACATGAGGAGAACAAATCGACATGAGGAGAACCAAATGACGAGAACAAAACGACATGATGAGAACAAACTGGCATGAGGAGAACCAACCGACATGAGAAGAACAAAACGACATGAGGAGAACCAAATGACATGAGGAGAAAAATTGACATGAGGAGAACCAAACAACATGAAGAGGACAAACCAACATAAGGAGAACAAACTGACATGAGGAGAACAAACTGACATGAGGAGAACCAACCGACATGAGGAGAACAAATCGACATGAGGAGAACCAAATGACATGAGGAGAACCAAATGACGAGAACAAAACGACATGAGGAGAACAAACTGACATGAGGAGAACCAACCGACATGAGGAGAACCAACCAATGTGAGGAGAACAGGTAGAACAGCTTGAACTTCATAAAAACTCAGTCCTGCTTCTCAGATTTGGTGGTTTGGACCGTCATTAGAACCCAAAACAGGTTTCACATATTTATGGTTCCAAAAACCAACATGATTTTTCTAAAATTCTAAAAATGTGAAGGCACAGCGAAATAAAATATTGAATCTGCACCACAGCCGCAAGCGCTCTGACTCTGAGAACAATCGGACCAGTGTCTCCAAACAGAAACCCAACACGGCAGAGGGAAGCTTTGCTATTAGTCCTTCCCTTTTCCCATAATGCATCTGTCAGAGCCACCATTCACATGGCGTTCAGTGATCTATGTCCGGCTCAGAAACCACACAAAGTCCAGAAAGAGCTGAGGTTCTCATAAAATACTTTATTACTGTACTGTGTGAACAAAATTCTGTCACAAAAAAATCGATTTTAATTTGTTGAATTTGGGTTCAGTTGACAGTCTTCACTGCAATAATCACAACAGTTTTTTTATTAGAGTCTTGTAGTTTAATCCCAAGACAAACTTTCTTACTTTTATGTTTTATTTTCGTGTTCTTGCTTAAAATGTTTTCTATATGTCCTCCATTATCAGGAAAATAAAATGTTAAATGCTTTTATCTTCCTGTAAGTCTCAGGAAAATTAGAGGGGCGTGGCTTCAATTTTTCATTAAAAAAAATTGAAAACTTTTGTTTCAATTGATATTGTTTTGGTTCTTGTCGATCTCTAATCAAAGGACCTCCTTTATTTTGTTAAGGTTCTATTTCCTTTTTTTAAAGAAGTATTTTAAGGCTTTCAATTTTTTCAGAATTCTGTAGAAACCAGAAAGAAAACTTGTATTAAATGAACCAAGCAGAAGGAATCCAGATCAGAATTTAGATGTCTTTAACAGTTCTGGTATCGCCTGTCCGTCCTGGGATAGGATCTCTCCTTCATGTGGGAATCCCTAAGGTTTCTTCTTTTTTCCTGACTCAGGTTTTTTTAGGAGTTTTTCCTTACCGGGAGGGAGGGTCTAAGGGCAGGGATAACCAGTTTATGTAGTCTGTTTAGTTTTTAACTATTGTTTATATTTTGAAGCCCAATGAGGCAAATCTCTTTGTGATTTTGGGCTATATAAATAAAATTGAATTGAATTGAATTGAATTGAATAGATGTTCCCAAAAATGCAGAATCTTTTCCAGTTCTAAAACAAATTTAACACAAAATGCTTCACAGATAAAAAGATTCCACATAAAAAATAATCTATTTAATGATTTTTTTCCCCGTTTGGATTCTATGTGTTAAAAATATCCTGAAATATTAGCATTTAAGTCTTAGATCTTAATCTGTCAACACTTCAAAACCCTGAACTCGCTGGAATATTTAATCTTTGTTCTAAATTTATGATCATTTCTAGACGATGATGCTTCATTAATGCAGGATTAATGCTGGAGGTCACTTTCTCATGACCTATTTTAGTCCAAGATAAAGAAAAATAATGTTTCCTACGGATGACAGAAACTGCTGCACATTGTTCATGTTTCTGTTTTTCCTTTTATTCACCTCAGAAATCTTTGAAAGATGTAATTAAAAACACAAACCTCCTTTTGTTTGTTTTAAATGGTAGAATAATCCCATATTTACCAGCATGCACATTTATTCATCTTTTACTTGTTTCTTTGAGAGTTTTTCATGATTTTTTTTGTATTTTTCTCTTTTTCTTCAGGTGTGACTAAAAAAACAAATGAAGGAAATCGAGAAGAATCTGAGAATTTTAAAAGGTGGCAACATTTACAAAGAATGAAATAAACTAATGAACCACAACAGATTAAAGAATAAAAAAAATAATCTTAATTATCTAAACCATAAGATTATTTTTTTAATCTAATAAGACATTTTAGATCCTCCAAAATCTGACTTTTCAGAAAGATCGGTTTATTGTTTGCATTTGAGAAAATAGTCATCTACCAGTAACAGAACAGAACAGAACAGCTTTAGGGCACAGAGGAGGGAGGCTGATGATCTGGGCTCGTTCAGTCTAATGAGACTTTATCCTGTCACTCAAAAGAACATCAGAGACTGACATCAAAAGTGTCTCTGCAGTAAAAGTCTGCAGTTATGAGGAAACGTGTGACTGTGGCGCTCACCTGCCAGCACGGCCCCCCCAGTGGTGATGGCCACCGCCGTCACCACCCCTGGAGACGGCAGGCCGTTCCGCAGCACGCACACGCCAATGCTGAGCGTGAAGAGCGGCAGGCAGCGCTTGAAGACCACGTACATGGGCAGGCTGAGCCCACGCAGAGACCAGAGCGTGAGGGTGGACTGCAGCGTGGAGAGGATGCACACCGAGGCGAACTCCTGCAGGGACAGACGGCAGCGTTACCGACCACAGGGGGAGGAGCTTCTCTTCTTACTTTGATCTGGATATTCTTTAGGTGAAACTGAACGAAATGCAACATATTTATGACAAACATCGTCTAAAGGTGGAAGTTTGACTGAAATCGTCTCGTTTAGATGTAGAACAAACTCCCAGAGGACAATCAGAACCTGTGATGTCATCAAATCCTGGACTGTGATTGGCCAAAGATAAATGAGCAGCAGAGTTGCTTGTTTTCACATGGACCCAGTGAAATTCATAAATGTGTCTGCTGTGATGCTTAGGAGTAAAAACAACTTTGTTGGTGATTCAAGAAGCTTGAAATGTTTGATGTAGAAGTATTTCTGAGGAAAAAAATATTGATTTTAATTTATTTGTGGTATTTTATTGAGGACTTTTACTTTCAAAGGCTTTAGTTTCACATTTTTAACTCACACAAACCAAAAATCCCAAGCAAAAATAAAACACACATCAATGAATTAACATGTCAATTATTTCATTCTATTCCTTAACTGACAACTTTCTTTTAAAGTTAACGTCGTATGAAGTTTGTCAACAACAGCTTTTTTAATGCTAGTGTTGCAGCTGCAGCCAGGAGTCTGCTGAAAAACGTAACGAGTGTGAGCGACGTCTATAACGAGACATTAAATAAAGTTTAGGGCTTAACGAGCGACGGATCTGACGGATAAATTAGCTCTTTTTATGACTTTTGTTACAGAAGACAAACAAATATTAGAGGATTTTCATCTGAAGCTTCACAAATACAAATATTTACCTTTTATTTTATAAATCTTCCACTCGTTATTTTGTCTAAAAAATAATTTTCTTTCTTTAAAGTAATTTGGTAAAATGGGCAGAAATATTCATTTTTATTCTTTCTATTTGTTATTTCACTGTCACAAAAAACAAGTTTGAATCTTTTCTAATTGTTTTATGAGAAATAAATAAATTAAAACTAAAGGCTGACAGAGCGAAGACATAAAAATGTTTCTTTGACTCTATTTGATGTCGTGAAATCCCCCCATTATGATACTGCCTCCACCTTGTAATGACATGAATTTCTGTTTTCAATCTGTAAAGAAAGAAGCGACAGACAGATTTGATATAAAAACTAAACAGGAATTTTTCTTTTTTGACGTATTAAAATGTCATTTTTTAAAACTCTCTAATGTCAGAAACGCACAGAAAAACAAAATTATTCATAAAAATGTGTTTTAAATGACTAATTACTTGTATTTATTCATAGAAGCTCAAAGATGGAGCCTTTCGAGCTCTTGGAGTTCTGCAGAGATCTTCATCATTGACCGCATCATCTTCAGTCCATCAGAGGAGAAAACTCTTTAAAGGAATATAATATTTAAAATCTGTGCAATAAAACAAAACTCTTTTTGCAAACATTTTGTTTTGAAATCATTCAAAAGAAATGAAAAAGTTCTTTACGCGTTGGATTCCTGTTTCCTTTTGCGCGCATTTTACGCAACATTTTACGCATGAAAAAAGTGAGAAAGGATCAAAGTTTTATTCGGTTCTGCGCAGCCGCAGAACATCTCCTACATCTAAGTGAAATTCCGAGATGATTGTGTGTTTCTGCTTTTCATGAGAAGCTCTTCCGTTTCCCGCCTTACCTTGGAGAGCTGCATGTTGAAGGCGGGGATCTGCACCCTCCCCAGCCTCCGCAGGGTCTCCAGGGTGACGGCGGCGGTGAAGCTGGTCAGGAACTGGATGAGGGTCAGGAAGGTGAAGTGGTAGTTGCTGATGAGGAACTTCAGCAGGATGTTCAGAGATCCAGAGAAGACGCCGTGCGCCACGGCCACCGACACCCCCAACAGGTGACTCTTCAGGACGTCCATGGCGGCTCCTGCGGGACCGGAGGACCCAAAAGTTCTGAAAGTGACGGCCGGGAGGGGGAGGGGGGTTTACGCGCCGGCACCGGGAGGAAAAGTGTGGGAAAAGGCGGGAAGTGGGGATGGAGAAGGTCACATCATGGACTGCTGCTCCTGCTCCATTCTTCTTCTTCCAGGAGATCCTGAGATGTTAGTGTTCCTTAAAGACAGAGATGAGGAGGAATGGAGGAGAACAGGAGGAGAACAGGAGGAGAACAGGAGGAGGAGGACCCGGAGTGACCGCAGCAGCAGCAGCAGCAGCAGCAGAGGAGAGTCTGTCCTCCTTCAGCCCACTCTCTGGAATGACATTTTGCCGCAGCGCCTTTTGGATGAGCATCAGGGGGAGGAGCGCGTGGAGAGGGGGCGTGGCTCTGCCCACTGGAGGCGGGGTTTCACCTTTACATCACCGGATTTTTTACATTTGTAGCATCACAATGACCTCATGGGTATAATACAGACTGACAACAAAGTACTTCTATTTTTTAAGCCATAAATTGACAAATAAACGGATTTAAAATGGAATAAAATCCAAACTTTCAGCTAAAAAGTCTTTTCTGCTCTCTGAAGAATGCTGCTCCATCCCTGCAGACGCGCGTCTTCAAGCAGCTTCTGTAACATTTCAGAGACAGAAATCTGTTTGTTCTGTTTGTCCTGAAGCTGAAAATGACATCAGACTTAAACACACCAGATCGGTCTCATAAGCTGACATTTCACTGAAAATGAATACATAAAATACAAAGTTAAGGGCAATTAGGAGGCTGGAATAAAATATTTTAATTGTGTTTTGATTTCAACTTCTCCATTGATGGAATCATTTTTCTTTGTTTTACCCAAACACAAAAGAAAAATCATTTTTCATGAGGTCCTTAAGTCCCATTTTGATCATGTTTTATCTATTTTCCAACCCTTCTCTATGGATTTTACGTTATAAATATTAACTTTACATTTAATATTTAACTTGCAATCTACATATTCATTTGAGGACATTAACACACACGAATAATCAAAAAGAATAAACGCTAATATTATTAACACAAATGAATTACAGTCCTTCGCTTTGCCTCGGCGCTTCACGTTAGGTCTGCGATTAATTGCAATTAATTCCCCCCCAGTTTGAAATTAATTAGTTCATTTTTTTTTAAATCAATTCCTGTGCCTAAAAATTATGGTTATGCCGTTATTAGCCAAAACGAAAAACAAAATCTGGGTAGTGTTTAGGACATAGTTTCTGCAGAGTGGCTGTGTTGTGGGGGAGTATGTTAGTACAGAGCAACACCGCCCCCATTTCCTGTCACCCGTTACAGAGAGCTTCCTGTTTACATGCTCTCTCGCTATTTCACAGCTCCTCACATCATCAGGCTAACATTAGCCAATATTAGCTCCATCCACAAAAAAATATGAATTTAAATCTTCTCAATTTATGGGGAAAAAGTTGTAACTGTTAAATTATGATGATAAAGTTGTATATTTATGACTTAGAAAGAAATAGGCTAAACTTATGACTTTTTTTCTTGTAAATTTACGTGTTTTAAAATTAAATTAAATGTTTTACTTTAAATCTCATAAATTTACGAGAAAAAACTTGTATATCTACAAGATTAAAATTGTAAATTTACATCTTTTAATCTTCTAATATGACCTTTTTTTTGGTGGCCCTAATACTCTGTTGTAGTTTTTGTCTGCAGGTGGATGCATCAGAATGGGGCGGAGCCAGAAGCTTGTGGCCCCGCCCATCGTAGTTTCTACATCACAAATCTTTTGCAAACTGCATTTTTTCATTTTCTCGTGAGTCATTTGAATAGAAAACTATTTTAATCTGAATTTTCATTGCAAATATGTTCTACAAGAACACGTTAAGAACACGATTTTATCAGAGTGAGGCTTTAAACAATCCAAATTTAGTTTCATTCAGTTACTTAACGTTCTCGTCTTATGAGGTCCTAGAAAAGAAAATTGTTCTGAAAAATTTCAAGTTATTCAAAGCATTCTTTATCATAATTTATGATAACTTTAGACGTTAAAGCCTTAAAAACATGTATTTCTGAGGAATCACATGAGGCAACATTTATTATTAATGATTAGTAGTACACGAGGTATCGTTAAATTATAAGTGATACACTTAGTAATGCAACGTGACACATATCTATTAACACCTTAATTCAGGCTTAATTAACTTACATCAACTGTTCTATCAAACTCGGTTCTGTTAAACAAACAAAATTACAAAGAAAGTTACTGTTCAAAGTGAAGGTTGCTGCTTCAAATCCTGAATTTGACTTTTTTTTTGACAGTTCCAATATCTGAAATGACTCAACATCTTAGACTGTAACATTTCATTTGATCTTTTCATTCGTCTGTTTTACAGTCTTATTTTGGTGAATTGTCGCTCAAAGGGACTTCCTGTTTAAATAAAGGAGTAAAAACCAAAACATGAATCCATCGTGGACTGAGAATAAATCATGTTTTAATGTGGATTTTATTGTGAATATTTTGGGAGGGGACAAAGTTTCCTGGAAATCTTTCAGAAAATACAGAAAAAAACCTGAACAAACGTTGTTGTGTTAAATTCCTTAAAGTATTGGATTTCCAATAAAAATCATAAATAAAAATCAGTGAATACGTGATCATTTTCATGCTTCATTAAAATAAGTCGGTTTTCTTCTCTGGATTGGTTCTTCCTCGTCAGTGGAAAACAGAGACATCACGGCTCCTAACAGGCATGGAAATGACTCGGAGAAGATTTTAATTGAAATATTTCATCAGAAAATCAGCTTCTAAGCCACGAGGGGGGAGGGGGGGGGCGACCCTTATCAACCAGCGAGCAAAAGCTTCCAATTAGAGGAGACTCTTTCAGACTCCAGCAGATTAGGGCCAAACCGAGGAAGACGGAGTGGAGGGAGTCTTTGTCCGGAAAACTGGAGGTAATAGAGATTAGAACATGTAATCCTTCATTCTGTGGTCAGAAATGTCAACAAACACTTTTATAGTTTTACACAATATTCCTGCTGACAAAAGGCACCAAAACACAAATTGACTGTATTTGTTCTGCTTTTCCTGTGAGTCTGTTCTCCTTCAAAGTATCCCTGACTGTGGAGTTCACTGCAGATGTGAGGAGTGAAGGTTTGGAGCTACAGGAGATAAATTCCTCCTGAAAGTCGTGTTCCGTCTGATGTTGAGCTGCAGCCAAAAACACAAACGTTTGATGAAGACGTCAGGAATATTTCCAAAGCTTTCCTGCAGGACGGACGTCTCCGGCTCAGCATCCAGCAGGAGCTTTAATCCAGACGGGACTCGTATGACGTGAGGATTAACGCGTCGCCCAAAGACACGAGGGCAGAACCTGAGGGTGGACCTCGACTGTTAACACTCGACATAGTCGTGACTAAATGAATCATTGACTTTATTAACACTCGTCATTGTCGTAGACCGGCTAATAATTTAGTTGTTGACCACGCTAACAGTCGATATACTGTAGTCGTGACTAATCGAATACTAAACTAGTCACGACTTTAGCAGTCGGAGTAGTCGTGATTAATCAGCTACTTAGTTAGCTTTCGACTATGCTAACAGTCCACACAATTGTGACTATTCCACTGACTTAGTCGTTTGTTATGCTAACCGTCGATGTAGATGCGACTAATCGACGACTAAATTAGTTGTCGATTATTTTAATAATTAACACCTAAATTCGTCGTCTATTTTAAAATGAGTCGTGACTGACTGACCAATCGTGGGACTCGTACTGCGATCCAAGGAAGGAAACACGAGAACGCTTTTCAGCTGCTGTTTATGGAAATAACTCAAAAAACAGATTCAAAAACACAAAACTTTATTGTTTCATCTTTCAAAACACGTAATTTTTGGAGTTAATTCTTAACTCTTCATATCAGTAGAAACATTTGAACAGAAAGAGATGATCAGATGCTCCACTGTTGACATGTTGAAGGAGAAAACGTAAATCAAAGACGTGATTGATTTACAGGACCTGCAGCTCCAGAGGTTATCTGATCTGTGTGTCTACAGTCTCACATGGTTTATGTTCTACCTGAAACATCTTCCCTCCATCCCTCATGGGAGGAACCTCCTGACCCTACAGCTCCACTAACAGCAGCAGCTCATTCGTCTGCAGAGCTGCGACTTCCATTGGAGAGGCAGGCGGGAGAGTAGATCTTCACCGTCTCGTCCCAGGAACAGTCCACCACCTGCAGCACAGAACCACACGGATCTCTGAAGCAGAAAACCTCCACAGAACCAAGTGGAGAAGGAAACCTGCTGGTTATGAATCCATGCTCTCGTTAAACCCGTGACTGAAGTTTTCTCCGAACGGTTTGATCCTTGAAAAGATTAAAACCTCGTTTTCATCGACTCTTTACAAGTTTTGTCCCAGAATTTTTTGTCTCATTAAGAGTCAGAATCTAGAAATAATAAAAATATTATTAAAATGACCCAAAATCCTTTTGCTTGACACTCTAAATTACAGAAAAACTCAAACAAAAAAGCTCAAATTTCCCTCAAATTTTTGGTTAAGATGAGATTTTAAAGTGGCATTTATGGTAATTAACAAAAATGTAGATTTATTCTCCACTAGTTTTAGGATTTATGAGGATTTATTGAGATTGTAAGATTGAAAATTTGTTCTTAAACGAGTCGTTTCTACTTATTACCCCAGTTCTCTGTCACTGTATTCAAAATAAAGTCCAATTAGGTTCATAAGAACTCATAACATCCAAACCGTTTGTTTAGAATAAGCATAAATACGGACAATAATTCAATCTAACCATTAGATTTTTAAATGCTTCTCATTTCTCATTTGATCATTTATTATAAGATTTCTTGTTAAATATAAATTAGCTGCTGCATGGACGGATCATTTTACTTCTTTTTAGTGATTTTCTTCAAATGTTTTATTTTTTATCCTAAAAGAAACACGTCTTTAGTGATGTAAAACAATAAAAAGTGAATCCAAACAATGAAGATGTGATGCGGTCTGAGATGTCCCACAAGAATAAACCTGTAGATTTCCGTTTTTCCTGCAGAAAACCAACAAGACAATCAAGCTGCAGCTTTTATTTCAGATCTGATCGAGTGTTTTTGTGTTTTACTGTCCTTTGCTCTCCAGCTTTGATCATTTCTCTACAATTCAGAGCAGAAAGCCTTTAATCGTGTCCCTCCTCTTGCTTTATTTCAGCTTCATCTGTGCGATCGTCATGGAGACGATCTGTCGTTTCAAGGAAACTTTTCAGGCTGGAGGATCATTTAAAACCTGCTACCAAGAAACTTTTGTCTCTTTGAAAGTTTTTTCAAACGACTTTAGATTCTAAAGTGGCTGTAAACTTTCGTTTCCTCTTCAGAGTTCCTTCACAGAAACCCGTTCTAAAACTAAATCCTGATCACCTGGATGGATAAACGGACTTCACTCGCCCCCTGAGGTCAAAAATATTTCAAAGGCAGAAAAATGTCAGACATGCGACTTTCTCGTGTTGAACTTTTGTGATGGATTCGTTTCCTGAGGCTGAGCAGATAAACAGCGTTTGTGTAACAAAGCTGGAGGGATGTCTGGAATGTTCGGAGCGGCGCTGCTGGAAAACTTTAGGAACTGTTGAGTGAAGGTGAGGAAAGTTTACCTGAGACCAAAGAGAACCTTTGATTGTTTCTTGAACACGTTTCTGTGTAAAACGTTTATTTTATTGACTTTGATGAGTTT
>NC_050535.1:741648-766203 GCF_002922805.2 Oryzias melastigma | reverse complement strand
TCTGCCGGCCCCTTGGCGCGGCCCTCACTTGCTCTGCCGGCCCCTTGGCGCGGCCCTCACTTGCTCTGCTCCATGGAAACTGCAGACACACCCATTCAGGACCCCCTTTTTCAGCCCACTTTTAAACCATATGGGGCCCACTGGGTCTTGCTGGCTGGGGTCCTTGCAGTCAGTGATAATTGTTTTATAAGTCCTTCATCGTGAGAAAAATGCCACAAGAGCATGTTCAAAGCCCCGGCGTGGGTCTTTAAGGACGACTGTTTGGTAGAGATGGAAGTGAAGAACCTCCATGAAAAAACACAACTGACACTTTTACTGAGAGACAATCGAGAAGAAAAAACTGCAACTTCACTTCTTTGCTTCTCCAGATAGAAAAGTCCTGTTTGACCTTCAGCACCAGAACCCCAGAACCTCCTCCTGTGCTGCACCTTTGCATGTTCTACAAGCTCCACCAAGTCAGTGGAAGCACAGACGATACGGGAGATCCTGACTGAATTCCTCCCCCATTCCTACGAGGTTTTCCAGCCAAGCGTCTCCTCAGAGCATGAGTAAGCGCTGTGCAGTGACTCAGCCGCGCAGAAGAGAAATTCCCTTCTGTAATTAACTTTAAGAGCCGCTCGTAACGCGAGGGCTGCCAACACTGCAGCGCAGAAGAGGGGATGAAGAGGAGGAGCAGAGACGCAGACAAAGGAGGGAAGCCGGATTCAGAAGGAAGCTTTCAAACGGACGGAACGCTGAAGACACGCCTGTGAGGAATGCAGAGGAGAACAAAGTCCCTCATTGAACGCTAATAAGCTTCCTATTTTCTGAGGAACATCAGACGGCGGCCAGACGGCGTTTTATCAGAGGTAAAAGTGCAGAAGCAGAGTTCTGTTCAGCCGTCAGTGTTCAGGTCAAAGAGGCTTTGAATGCAGCAAAAACACATTAATATGACATTTTAGTACATTCTTTAAGAGCAGAAACATGAAAAACTACGGCTGGTACTGCCGTCTTCTGTGGACGACCTCCGGTTGTAAAGGACCTCAGTGATAGAAGGAGTTTGAACTACTAGTTTAATCGTCTCGTTTCTTCTCCTCTGAAGTTTTGAGTTTCTGGAACAGATTCAAGTCTTCAGACGATTGAAACGGACTTAAAATATCAACCAATGAAATATTCATTCATTCATTCATTTTCCTGACCGCTTCGTCCCTGTCGGGGTCGCGAATGAAATATTTACCATCAGAATCTAAGGGTCTTTGTTCTTTAGGTTTGAAGAACTTCAAGCTGATGCTTCGTTAATACCACACTGAAGGTATTCTTGAAGGCACTTTTAGTATTTGGTGTCGTATACAAATGTGTCACAGTCTGGTCAGGTGGTTCTTCAGACCCCGACGCAGAAGATGGATGTCCTAAAAACGTATCTGGTGTTTAAAGGAACTCCTGCGTACTACGACCAGCTTTCCTTTCATGAGACTTTTGCTGGTCAGTAGAAAATCCTCATGAACCTTTTTTATGAATTAAACACCAATCGGCTTCAGTCACTGGTTCATCACTTTTGTAAGGCTCTTCTCTGGAAGAGCTTAGACACCGACGAACTTCAGGAGGAACCCTGAGTCTAAAGTGAAGACTCTTCTGGTACAATTCTTGTATAAACGAAGGCAGCTCCATGAGGATCTCTAGTATCTGGGCTGTTTAGAGGAAACTCATGATGACCAAACTGAATCAGACGTCCAACAAAAGCTTTAGTTTATGGAGAAACAAATGATTCAACAGAAAAACACTTTTCACCAACTGTTGACCAGAGTATTCCAGAAGACACTTTGTGCATCAGAAGAACAATCTCCAATGATGATGAGTTGTGTCATAGTTGTGTCATATTTTCTATGAACAGCAGCAGACATTGAATCTGACGGCGCCGGCCTTTTCAGATCAGAGTTTCTTCACTCCAACAGAATCTAAATCTGAAATGTTCCTCTCCGTAGAACACCACTGAGAGATGAAGAGGACGTGTGAAAGAGACACAAACCAAAGATAATTGTGTTACCTGGTTGGGAACATGCAGATTAAAATCTAATCCACAGACGAACTCAGAGTGATGCTCCACAGTGTCCAGAAGAGGTGGATTTCTGCCGTAGTCCCAGAACCTGAAAGCAGAACACAGATGCTGGATCACCAAGGATTCAGAGAACTGAGATCACGTTTAGGACCTGTGGTCACATGGGAACAATAAGATTATAACAAACATTTGCAGTTATGAAGCTTTTCTCTCTCCGATCAGGCTGTAGCATTACACTTTATTCCAGTATGAGCAGAAAAAACGGTGATTTAGACCAGAAATGGATACTTAAAAAAATATTTCCATAAAACAGTTTAGAAAATTCATGTCTGTGAGTTTCTAAAGATGTTCATTTAGTCAATAATGTATGGTTAGGTCGACCGAGCGTTAGCATTAGCTGTCCTATGGGAAATTATATACGTTAGCATCAAGCCAGCAGACTTTAGCTCTATGCGATCAATCTCTACTTTTATGGATTGATTATTGATCTATTAATCTTAGATTAAGTCAGATCGATTAATTGATTTTATCAACCCAACTGGGTTGATAAGAACTTCGTCTGTAATGTGATTTCTATAGTAAACTCGGCTGATCATCTCATGATGATTTTCAGAATGAAAACATTTTCAGGGAATTTTAGTTTGTGGTAAAAAAAACTCTTGAAGATAACCAGTTATATTGGAACCATATGAAATAATCAATAATACATACTGTCTCATCACTGTCCAGTAAAAATATATCAAGACTCGTTTTCTGCTTTAGCAATGCAAAGATTCCTTTTTCTAATTAACCTCAAAATAAAAAAATACTTTCGTGTTTTCGTCACGTAGACTTTCTGTTAGACATATCAAACTCAATCAGGTTTAGAGCCTCCACTGGAGTGTTTTTCTCTCCCTGACAAATGTAAATGATCACAGACAGCCTGTGGTTGGCCTCAGAGTTATACTGCACTCCAGCCTAATGAAATCATTCAGGCCGGACGCCGGCGGTCCTCCAGCCTGATGTTTACCTGAGGAGCTCAGGGCAGGAGCCTCACACCGTTCTGAGGGAGTTTCTGTTGCTATGACGACTTTCAGCACTCGTCCAAAACACTTGATCTCATCCTAACGGATTAGCTGCTCGACTTTTAAACAACATCCGAACAATAATGTATGTCATTGATAGTAGCAGCAAATCAGAGTCAAAAACGACGTGGAGAAGTCTGTCTGTACAGACGGACGGAAAGAGATTTTTAGAATGACTACGTATAAAAAGAGAAGCGATAAAACAGGATCTGCAGGTCGTGAGCAGCAGCAGCCAATCAGACTAATTGAAAGACCATTCTGTTTGGTGTGTTTGTGCAGTGTGTGTGTTTGTGTTAAAGGGAGAAAGAGAGAGAGGTAGAAACCTGACGCAGCAAACACTGCCTTTAGATTCATCCACTTTACAAATATAATTAAATCATTTTCAGGGGAACTGGAGCTCTCATTGGACTCCATTAGGCTGGTATTAATATGGAAGCAAACACACACACCGACACACACCGACACACACACACCGACACACACACCGACACACACACACACACACACCGACACACACCGACACACACAGGAGCAGCGTGACTCATGGGCATCTGGGGACAGTCGGACACTGAGAGGTATTATGCTGAGTGACTGTTGGAGTAAATCACGGCTGTCAATCATGGATCTGTGTGTTTGAGTCTCGTGAGGATTCAGTAAAATATAGTTTATCTGTAAATATGAGGAGGTTTGGTTGAAGACTAGAACTTTTTGATGTGTTTGGCAACTCGCCTTACTCTCACTATGCATCAGATTTCTAAGACTAAACTACTTAAGAACATTAAAACTTAAACCTTCATACTCGGTTTTATTTGTATAAATGATTGGATCATATTTACATACTGAACAAAACTGACACTTCAGCTTTCTGAATCCTCAGAAGCACAAACGAGTAAGAATTCTGTTTAAAAGGGTTAACCTTAACTCTAAAATCATCTGGTGCCCTGCAAATTTCCCAAAAATCTCTTCAAAAAACATAATGTGCATTGACGCTCACTGGATTGGCGAAAATAGACCACAATGCATTGCATTTGAATGATTTGTCATTTTAAAAATGTACTTAAATTCAATTTTATGCATTTACATCATCGGATCACAGAGGATTTATAAATAGTCTTCATAAAATGCTCAGATTGATTAACATTTTACTTCAGTAGACAGACTAGACTTCATCTGGATATTTAATACTTTGATGGTTGTCATAGAAAAATCAACATGATGATGGTTATTAATGTCAGAAATTCCTGCAGAAACCTGAGGTTTTCTTTCAGAGTAATGCATCACATATTTAACCAGAAGGATCAAACTTGTGTTTTCAGTCGTGGATCTAAGCTCCTCCCCTCCACCTTTGTTCCTACTGACGCTGAAGCAGGTGCAGAAAGTAAACGTCTCAGGATCAGAGTCATGTGTGATTCAGACAATAATACCTGCAGATGACGTGGATATCAGCTTGTATATACAAAACCAGATGACACTCCGAGGTAAAAACGGCAGCGCCATGTTTATACGAATGAGCCTTCACGATATCTTTTGTGTGCAGTTTCCACGTTCTGTAATTATCCGGCTCCTTTTGTGTTTCATTGAGTGGAACCATCCATTCACCTGTCAGCTTTGTGCTTTTTTTATGAAGCTCAACGCGTCCCAGAGAAAAGCAGCACTCAAAAACAGATGAAACCGGACGAAAATGAAGCGTTTAGGAGAATCAAATGACGAATGAGATGATGAACTGGAGACGACTGGAAAATGATGCTAAAGCACACAACACACGGAAGAACACCGTATCTAAAGCAAACACGGAAACATAATGAGGAGAATATGAATCCAGGATTCAAACAAACTTCATGTTAGAGTTTTATGATCCTTAAAGAATGTTGAACCTTAAGAGATTTCATTCAAGCTTTGAGGCTATCACCACTAAAACAGAAGGTTATCATTTCTATTCAAATAGAGTAAATAATTATTCATTTGTCCAATTTTACATTAAAACAAGTGTTTTTAATTAAGAAAAAACCCAAGTTGGAACTGCAAAAAAAACTTTAAAAAACTACAATTCATTAAATGAATATCAGTTTGTACTCTGGGTCCTCCAAAGCTTGATTGGCAGTTGAAATGTTAGTGTGGATTAATGACCTGTCCAGGGATAGGCTCCAGCAACCGGACACAGCTTTCAGAAATTAGGATTGATTTGACTTGTAAACATTTTTAAAACTTCTATTTATTGTATGTTAAAAAGGCTAAATTAAGATCCTACGAACAGCGAGTGATGCTGCGTTCACACCGGTTGTGTGACGCGCCCTCTTGAATCCAATTATCGAATGGTGCTGACGCCGGATGTGTTACTCGCTCATATCCGCTACACACAGTTGGAAGAGTTGGTGTGAAATGTCAAAGCGTGTAAATCGAGTGAATCTCGCTCCAGACTCTTTCTTTCTCAGCTCTATTCCGATACATGAAAGACTTGGTGTCGTAGAATTCCAGCCCATTTATTCATTTCTCCTGCATGATCAATTTTCAAACAGTTGGTACTTTTGTGAAGTAAAAGGACATCATCAAAACGCTAATATTAACTCTAAAGGCGGTGTGAACGCAGCTCAGTGTGAAAGGAATCAGTTGTTTTTGTGTTTTATAGAACAGCTTCTCTGGAAAAGACATTTGAACTATTCTGTAAGTTTCGCGTGAGTTCGTCATCAATCAGACGTCCACAAACAAGCCTTCTTAAGATGAAGCTGTTGGAAGTGGAGGTCAACCATTAGTGGAAAACGCCATCAAGCAAAACATGAAAAACACAGAAGTTTGAAAGTTCCTGCAAGACCTTAAAAAAGTGACTAAAGCTCAACGCTATGGAGTCAAACCAGGATCAACTCAAACTGAAAGAAAACCAGATGGTAAATTTAACAAATAAAATCAAAAGTTGACATTATAAACTTAAATTAAAAAAATAAATTAAACTTGAAAATAAAATATTAAGAATAAATACAATTGAAAATCTAAAACAGCTGTTGTTTTATTTTTTTAATTTTTCTTTTTTATGTCAGTCCTTAATTTACAGTTTAATTGAAACTTTTCCTTTTTCAGAGTTGAGCTTTATTTACGTGGGGGCGGGGCTTTAAGCGTATTGGCTACCGGGACATGACTGATGTGGGTGAAAGATATTAAGTGACGTCATTCTGTTTCTCATGTTTGTGCCGTCAGTGCCTCATTTTTTTTAAATTCAAGTTTCAATCTTTGTAATTTATTTTTTCAAATTTTAAATATTTTTCTAAACTCTGACTTTTTTTTCAAATTTATTTTCATGTTTTTAATATATTTTTTCAAATTTTCAATAGTTTAAAAATTACTTTCAAATTTACATTTTTTTCAATGTTTTTTTATTGTAAATATTTCTTTCTAGTTTACAATGTGAACCTCCTTGTTTAAAACGATATTTAAATGTTCATTTTTTCTTCCTAATTTACAAGCTGTTTTTCATTGACTTGGATCTGATCCTGATTTGATTTTCTACAGCACACATATTAAAAATGCAACATCCGTAGATTTTAATGATGGTGTTGCAGAAATGCTGATTAAAACAGAAAAACTAACTGTAGTTTGTGCAGGTATTCAAAATAGCACAAAGTTGTATATTTGCTTTGGTCCTTTAAGGATGATCCAAAATGATACTTTGGCTCACCTCAGTACAAACACAAAACTGAGCAAATTCCTGAAAAATGTCATGAGGTCCAGCCTCTAAAACCAAAGTGTTGTGTGAGAAGACAGAGAATAAAGAGATGCAGATCAGCACAAACGCTGTAAAGAGATGCATCTCCTGTTAATGAGGTTATTAGCGCCTCCAGCAATCGCTGCTGATCGATGCTTACAGCGTTTACACGTGAAGGATCACACTAAAGCCCACACATCTCCATCTGCAGCTGTGAACAGGAAATAATCTCCTGTGTTTGGATAAGTCAGTCAAAAACAGGCCGCTGTCGCAGAATCACTGAAAAGTGTAGGCTTCATTTGTAATCCTGTGTGATTTTATTAGATAAGATCAGCAGAAATAACATTGTTATCACAACAACCATGATTAACATTATCTAAGACACACAGATGTGTGAGTTACTGTTACGGACCTTCTACCTATGGTTGAAGCCCAAAGGGACTTCGTCTGCGGTGAATCATAGTCATGGTGTTCAAAGTTTTAAACAGGTTGTAGCAACAAAGTCTCTCTCCAGACTCGTCACATATTGATGTTTGGTTAAGGACTCTTCTGCGTCACTTTCTGACATTTCAAGAGTTCCCAACTTGTCTTTTTTTTTGACATGATGGCTGTTCCCATTAAAACCCTAACCCTGTGTCCCCAACCGCATTAGAGTACTGGTACTGGGTTAGTGTACTGGTACCAGCCACGTCCTTAGACGTCTTAACTTTTTGTCGTTTCGTCATAAAGACTGGTCTTGATGATAGTTACTGTTAACTAGTCGCTATCTAAAGCTTTGGTCACGTGCGCCCCTACGGGGTTTGATCCACACGAGACGCTGGTCTTCGGGTTGTCCGGTTCATGGAGGGTCATAGAGGGGCGACTGCATCTTAAGTGGAGCGCGGGCGTGTTTTACAGTTCCTGTGATGGTTTATTTGACCACCTCAAGGGACGTCATGAAAATGGAACGAACCATTGTCATCTGTGTGGTAAGTGCTTCCTAAAGTATTCATAAAGATAATAGACGTTGTACACACGTTTGACGTACAGGTGATGCTGCTGTCCTTACACCACACTCTAGTCATTAGTAAGGTGTGACTAGTGGCTCCTTACTGACCTTAAAGAAATGCTGCATGTACGGGTGTGCATGCGATGCGTACGTGCCCGTAGGATGTCCACACATTTTCTCATTTCTAGCAACTACAGGGGGGAGAACTTGTTATACTATCCAATTCTTTACACAGTCCGTAGTACACTGCTATCCGTGTTCCCCATACAGGTTCATTTTTCAACCTGTATCCATCAAGGACAATTGATTTTTGGCTTTAGAGGTGATTGTTTCTGCTTGTTTCGGAGGGTTAGGGATGCTGGAACTCACAGCTGAGGTCTGTGTTGTGGATCGGATTCAAAGATATCTCCAGATATAGAACACCAGAACTCTAGCTTGCAACCTGGTACGCCTAAAACTTGTTTTACCTGCTAGCAAATCCAAACATGGTTTTGAGTAAATGCAGGCAGATTAAAGTGATGCAACTGTTGTGCTTTTTGAGTAAAAACAAAAAGCATGTATCTGATGAATCTTTAAGACCAGAAAATATCAGGAAAGTGTCATTATTTGCTGCATGTCAGTTTTGGGTTTTTTTAGGGAATGGAGCCATCAGACTACCAGCTACGGAACTCCATGATGGTTTAGTTTGTTCCAGAGAGAAGCCTCAGATAGTTTACGGATCTTAAATCCGTCATTAGCTGATACTCTGTGGGGATCAACCACCTTGCCTCTTTGTGTGACTAATACAAGGTTAAAAAAGGATTCATGTGTACAGGATAAACCAGCTCAGTGGCCTTGTGATAGAGTGTCCACCCAGAGATTGGAAGATTGTGAGATCAAACCTAGACCAAAGACACTAAAAAGGTTTTGTCTCACCTGTCTTGACTCACATATAAACTGAAGTTTCATCTCATTCCTAATCCATAGAGTTCACTATGATGTTGATCCACCTTCTGCAGCTGTTTCAGCTTCAACTCGTCTGGAAGGCTGTCCACATTTTTGAGGAGTGTTTCTAGGGATTCTGGACCATTCTTTGGTCAGCTCACACACTGATGTTGGTGGAGAAGGTCTGGCTCCAAGTCTCTACTCTAATTCATCCTAAAGGTGTTCTGTGGAGTTCAGGTCAGGACTCTGTGCAGGCCAGTCCAGTCCAGACTCTGTCCTCCAGGTCTTTATGGAACTTGCTTTGTGCTCTAGTGAACAGTCATGTTGGAAGAGGAAGGCCCGCTCTGAACTGTTCCCATGATCTTGAGAAAATTGAATTGTCCAAAATGTTTCATTCAAAGTTCCTTTCACTGGAACAATGAGGCCTGGAAAACAAGCCCACACCATCATTCCTCCTCCACCAATGCAGTCTGAAATGTCCCGTTCTCTTGCAACCTCTAAACCCAGACTGCTCCATCAGATTTCCAGATGGACGAGTCTGAAAATCTGAGGGCTTGACTTTATACACCAGAAGTAATAAAGACACCGGATTCAGATCATTTGGATGGGAGAGCCAATACTTTTGCCAATATTGTGTACATTTGACATATCTAGGATAATTCAAAATATACCATTTCACTGCCTTAAAGCTGTTCATTCATCATGCGTTCCTAAACTGTTCCTTCATTTAAAGGTAGACTGATATGGTGTAGATACATCTATATCATAGATGATATGGTATAGAAGAATCCTTGTTTTCGGAGACTTGACGGTCACGACTGATTAATCTACACCCTCTGTTTCCAGCCAGACAGCAAATGTTTGGTTTGTTTTTTAATAAAAGCGAGTTTGATGAATTTCTTTGCTTGAGTTCGTCGTGTATTCTCCTTTAAGCGCAACATAAACCAACCGTTCCACAGTGGAAACAAACCCAGCCTCAATGTCTGATGATGAACTCGTCGTTTTATGATTCATTTCCAAACGTTTTCCACTTTCCTCTATTAGCCTAAAGCTACTCTGTGGTCACAGCTTATTTAAGGAAAAAAAACAGTACAGAGTCCACACTAAGTCAAATAGGGGTGTGTGTGCGTGCGCTCGTGTGTGTGTCAGGCCCTAATGAAATGAATACTCAACGCTGAGTAATTGAGCCAATGATAGCCTGGATCAATAAAACATTAAACAACGGGCTTTGACTAACAGCCAGGTCGTAGCAGATTTATCTGCCGTCTTTCCTCAGAGTTGCATTCTTCTTTTGTTTTGCTCACTCCTCAAGAAAAAACATCCATTTTTACTCCCTAAAATTCAGGTTAAAACCAATTTGGGGGTAAGTTCGGCTTTGGTTTAAAAAAAAACAAAAAAAACAGCCGCAATAACTAAAGCATTCACATCAATGGCTGAGCAAACAGAGCCGGGTTCAAGTGCATACAAACTAACAAAGGTAATTAAGATGCTTTATTACTGAGGCCACACAAAAGGCTCCAGTCATAGCTGGAATGATGTTTACAGAACAGAAACAAATGAGAAGGTGCCCTCGTTTATTAAAAATCAAAGAGAGATCTACTATAGAATTCCATCCGTTTGAGATTTTGGAGAGTTTTTTTTCAGTTCCATCAGAGACAGAGAAGAAGAAAATTACAGTTAAAAATAGTCTTATAGGAGGCCACTCTACCTTGAAATTACAGATTTTCTTAAAATGTCCCTGCAGCTCAATAAAGGAAAAGTCCATTTGGTGTTTGATCACTTGATCACATTTCTATCCGGATGTTTTTCAGCCATGAAAACAGAACAAATGTGCTTTAGTACATTTGAGATGTTTGTGGATCTTTCTCCTCATCACCACCATGCTCTGGATTTTACATTTTCTCTACATAAACGCAGCAAAACACTTGTGTAAGTCGCATGGAGCTCTTCAGGCGACACGCGAGTCTGAAGCAGAGACCTCTGACATGGTTTTGGAGATCTAGCCGGAGGGTTCCTGATTTGAAAACATTTCCAGACCAGCAGGATTGGATCTGGATGTCCCGCATTGTTTGCTCCACCCCAATTAACCTGACAGTGTGCCTTTGATCAAGGCTTTTGACCCCAGTGACACTGGTGGGAGTGCTGATTGGTCGGTGTGCAGTCGTACTGGATAGCTCTAAGTTACAAAAACTGTGGCGGTGCAAAAGGTTCTCAAAGGGAGTCGTGTTTGTAATGGAGCTGTCCTTCAATGACAAAAGAGAATTCTTTTTGTTTATGCAACTCCGTTTCATAAGACGATTGAAATGACAGGTGAGGACAAAATGAAAGGATGGTTCTTCAACATGAGGAAGGAACTTTTCATTTGGATGTTTTCTTTGCTGTTGGTTTGTCTTATACTCCCTGAATCCTGCACCTCTGCAGGAATATTTCCCTTTTTCTTTTATTTTTTTGCTTTCACACATCTATTTTGTTGCGTGTGGACAAAATAAACATGAATGCTAAAGAAAAAGCTTCTTTTTATTGCAATTTTGTCAAAATAAATGATTTTTTTAATAAATTGCATGCTAAAATCTACATCTAAATTAGCTGTTTGTCCAAAACGGTGTTCATGAACTCGATGCTCCTGTCCCACGTGGGAGGAGCTACTGTCAAAAGTTTTTAGTCTCATCGCTACAGCATTGAAGTCACAGATCAGGTAGATTTATTTTAAAGAGTTCTACAAAAACATCAGTAATCCTGTCTTCGTGTCTGGGTTCATGAGATCATTCAGAGACTCTCACGGTATGATAAATGACGGATGCTTTCAGCGGTACTTCTGTCTCTCTGTGACCCAATTTGATGACCGCGTTAGTCCGAGGAGGGAAAAAAATAAAAACAAGAATAAAATTAGAGGAATTTTTCATAACTGACTTCATACAAATAAGAAAAATATCAAAGTTCAGGAGGAGAACGATCAGATTCTCCTCCATTTTGGACTCCACCTGCTGATGACATCATCATCACGTCACGAGTCAAAACTGAGTTCCTGATTGGTCTACAAGATGTGTCCCTACGGGTGGATACGGTCTACCAGCAGGCGACAGGTCGTAGTAAACATTTATACAACATGTCGTTGGTATTTTTCAGTACTTGCACCTTACTACGACTAGAGTGTGCTGTAAGGATGCCGTACGACAGCATCACCTGTACGCCATGACTGTCTATTAGCCTTATGAACACTTCACGATACACTGAACACACCCATGACAATGGTATGGTCCATTTTCATGACATCCCTTGAGGTGCCTTAAGATACAGCCGCTATCCAGACAACCCAAAAACCCACAATCCCTGTACGGGCAAATGTGACTCAGGCTTTCCACTGTGACAAACATAGTGTTGAAATATCCGTTTAAAAAATTCATCTATCTTCATCCGTTCATGCAGACCAGATCGCAGTGCCAGGAGACTTCCCTCTCTCCGGTCACTCCCTCCAGCTCCTCTGGAGAGACTCAAGAGAAGTTCCCAGACCAGCCGAGAGATGTAGTTTCTCCAGCGTGTCCTGGGACTTCCCCAGAGCCTCCGCTCAGTGGGACATACCCGGAACACCTCTCCAGGGAGGCGTCCAGGAGGCATCCAGACCAGATGCACAAGCCGCCTCAACTGGCTCCTCTCAGTGTGGAGGAGAAGCGGCTCTACTCCGAGCTCTCTCGGGGTGACCAAGCTTCTATCTCTAAGGGAGCGCCCAGACACCCTCCAGAGAAAACTAATTTCAGCCTCTTGTAGTCGGGATCTCGTTCTTTCGGTCACGACCCAGAGCTCATGACCACAGGTGAGTACTGGAACGAAGATCGACCGGTAAATCGAGACCGTTGCTTTCTGGCTCAGCTCTGTCTTCAACACAACGGACCGGTACAGCAACTGCATAGCGGCGGACGCCGCTCCAATCCGCCTGTCCATCTTCCCTCACTCGTGAACAAGACCCCAAGATATTTAAGCTCGATTGCCTGAGACAGGAACACTCCACCCACAGAGAGAGGGCAAACTTTCTCCAGTCCAGAACCATGGCCTCAATACATTATGGAGATCCTGGCTCAATGAAGCCAACAGGACAACATCATCTACAAAGAGCAGAGATTAAATCCTGTGGTTCCTAAACCAGATTCCCACCAGGCCCTGGCTGTGCCTAGAAATTCTGTCCATAAAGACTATGACAAGACAGAACAAGTAAAGCTCTTGCTCTGGTCATAAAGAGACCGGACGGCCCTCAGTAGGGCTCCCCAGACCCCATACTCCCTGAACACCCTCCACAGGACACCATGAAGAACGAGGTCAAATGCCGTCTAAAAATCCACAAACAAATATGGACTGGACGAGCGAACTCCACGAACCCTCCAGCACCCTGAAGAGAGTGTAGAGCTGGTAAACTGTTCAGGACTGAAACCGGACTGTAGTTCTTGGATCTGAGGTTCCACTATCGGACGGACTCTCCTCTCCAGTATCACAGCATAGACTAACCAATAAAAGAAGAAATGGTTTTAGAGTTTTGGGCCCCTAAATGAGCTCATGACTCATTTTAAGAGCCCAAAGCTAAAGCTGTGTGTAAAAATAGGAACAAATGAGGATAGAAACTGACTCGACTTATTTTAAATGACTGCAGCTGAAATAACAGATGATTTTCATCCAATAATTATATTTGGAGTATCAGGTAATACAGGCTGGATCCAACTGTGACACAAATCGATACTGAACAAATGTTAGGAGGTCTTATCACCAGTTTATGTTTATGTCTTAATTTCTACAGTGATGATAAACAGAAGTAGAATCTCCAAACGTAATCCCATATGACATTTCAATGTTCACCCAACACCATCATCTTTTAGGAGGGACATAAAGTCACATTTCTATGGGTCATTAACTCAAAATGACTTTCACACGTAGTTCAGCGCCGCTTCCCCCTCCTGTGGTTTTACAGCCGCGTAAAAACAATATCTGGGGAGCCGTCGCTGATAGGAACGGAAGGTAATACTGCAGGTGTTACCTGACCGTGAAGTCGTACGAGCAGGAGGCCAACACCGTCTGACTGAACGGAGAGAACTGCAGGGAAGAAACAACACACTGATGTCATGGTTGAAAGTTCAAGCCAGAAATGACAGCTTTTTGAATGGATGTGACTTTAAACTGTTTGATATCACAGATGATCTGGTGACCTTTGACTTCGGTTCAACGATCAGGAGGAGAATGTGTCCAAACTGCACTGAGCTGGTAGATTTTCTGTCTTTAGGATTAGAGGTTCCTGCTGTTCTCCAGGACTAAACTACAGTTTGACTTTAGTCTCATCATGAAAACGAAATGTCGACTGAAACCAGAGTTTCCACATGTACAGACTTTAGAGGACGTGATGAAACATCTGACACCTCGCTGGTTCGGTCTTTAGTTTGTAAAAAACAAAAAGTCCAGAGCTGAAACGGTTCTGTTTAAAAACAAACAGCAACTTGAAAGATTGAATAACCTTTATTAACAAGACAAACAAAAACAGTTGGTTGGTGTGTGTGTTTGTTTCGTGTGTGTGTCTACTTGATATGTGAGTGTACCTTGAGTCTGCGGATGGCGTAGGTGTGTCCCAGCAGTTGATTGACAGGCTGACGGGCGTTCCTCAGGTCCCACACGTTGACGCTGCAGTCCACTGAACCCGTGGCCACAATGTTCTGCAAAGGAAACAAAACCGGGTGTGTTTGTTTGTGTAGTGCGTTGAGATGAGTCACATAAACATCTTAGAAAGTCTCTAGGAGGTTAAATGTAATCAATACTTTTCTGTTTGTTTATATTTTTGTCCTGATTTATTCAACATTTCTTGAACTCTTAGACAAAAAGCGTTCAATAACATCATGCATAGATACACAAACTTTAACAAAGACACAGATGAGCTGAATCCAGGATTCAGTAAAGTCCGTCAGTCTGTAAAATGTCTCATCTTTATCTAAAGTCTGCAGGGAGGACATCCATCTCTGACGATGATGTTCAGCTTTCATCTTCCAGCTGGTGCAGACCACTACAGCCCAGGAGCCCCCAGAACTCCACACATGTGAGGGAGTTCTCCTCAGCTGAGGGCAGGGGTCTGTGCGTCGGGCTGTGAAATTGCTGCTGTCAGAAGGAACGCAGGAACCGTCTCTTTTACAAAACACTGCAGCACAGCCAACAACAGTCAAACTGTCGCTGTGTTTGTTACTGCTACAGTGTGGGGACCGAGACCAAAGACCTTCAAATGACGACCACGGCGTCCTGTCACTTGGGAGGGGGGGTCACGAAGTCTTGGCAGGTCTGGGGTTGGATGACGTGAGGCTGCATAAGTACCAAGCTTCCTGTTTGGATGAACAAACTGCAGAAGTGTTCTGATCCGAGAGTTAATGATGAAGCAGCTTGTTATCCTAAAGGACGTGTCACACTGCAGCTACATACAATTTGTTCATTTTCCACGTTTCCATGTGTAATATACTAATTCATATTTTTATTGTGTTTGTCAAGATGTCCGTCAAGGGTCTCTGCAGACGGGTCTTTATATTCAAGTTTGTTAGTTAGCTTCAGTTAGTTCGACATTTCTGCTCATAAGTACTTTAAGAAGATTTTACTAAGTAAATCTTATGCAAGATGCTCACACAAATCTGTGGCTTTCCAAGTATATCTCTTTCATGTCTTCATGTCGTGTTTTTCATGTCTGTTTCATGCATGTACCACCGATGTAAAACTTTTATATCTTGTATTCTCTCGTGTCTTTCTTGTCGATTAGAACCACCAGAATTTCCTGGCTCCTGCCCATTTCTCTGTCTATCTATCTATCTATCTAGATCTCTATCTAGAATCTATCTAGAAATCTACCAAGAATCTATCAATCTAGAATCTATCTAGAAATCTATCTAGAATCTCTCTAGACATGTATCTATACGGGGCACATATTACGTTAAAATGACTAAATTCACGCACGGATCACTAATGAATTGCATAGTGCATTGCACGGTTCATGCAAGATTCACGTATTGTGTGACGGGTAAATCGGACGATCTCCATTAGTCTATACCGAGTCTCTCGTGGAGGAGCTGGGTACGGCGGGCACGGATGTGAATCTGGATGCACGTTAGGACCTTCTCGCAGATCTCCACTGCTGTGGATCCGGCCGAGAGGTCCCCGTCTCAGCGGGCTGCCTGGGCTGGAACCTAGCTCGCTGACTGACATAGAGATGTGTGGACTTTGGTGGTTTATTCCTTCAAAATATTCAAAGTGGTTGTGAGAGCGGCCCTAAGACAGCAGGTCGTCACTGGTTAAGCGTTCCTGCAGAAGAGTTCAAATTTGGAGATCACAATCCAGGGATAACGTGTTGAGCTCCTGAAATTACTGCAGGAAAGAGGAGGAAACCAAAGGAGGAAGAGTGACCGACCGGCCAGGCAGCACTTAGACCTACAGATGGTGCTGAACAGATCCATGTCAGAAGTTCTGGGGAAGAAAATCTGTGGCTGATAAAACAAAGACAGGAAAAAGGAGGAAGAGGCAGCGAGGAGTGATATAGACATTTGTCTGATGACACAAGGTCAGTGGATGAGATGTGAAGCTACTGAGAAGTGTGGAAGGTGCAGGCAGAATGAAATTATTTTTATTTCATTTGACCATGTTCTGCAGTGTTGAAAGATTCATTTTAGGAGCACAGATTTTTAAAGGACTCTTTTTAATCAGAAACCAAGATCACAACAAATAAGAGTTAAATCTCAACAGTTAGTCTAAGTAGGAACCACGACAAAGACGGACATTGAAGCACCGTGGGTACCTGGTCATATTTGCACCAATCACAGGCCAGGATCTCAGCCTTGTGTGCAGGAACGGCCAATCTGCAGACGCCTGCTTTCACGTCCCAAATCCTGAGCGTCCCGTCACCTGAGAAGACAAACCCGGAGGTTCACCTGGTATCCATGATGGGAACAAGAAGGTTTCTGTGAAGTTTTATTTAAAAAAAAGTGGATTAGTGAAATGTTTATGTCAAATATTTGGTATTAAAGTTTGTAAATGTCTTTAAAAAACGTCAAAACTTTGAATTCCAATGTTCAATTTACGCATTTTCTATATTTTCTAATAAATGTCTGACTTTATATCTGAAATAGGTTTGATGCATCTGTGCTTTATATTTTTTTTATTCTATAATTAATTTATTTTTAAGAGAGGTCAACCTCTGATCACAAGATTCCAGCGGAGTCTCCATCAGTGTGACTGTGAGAGTGACTATAGAGCGCTTTGGGTCTTAAGAACGTAATAAAGCAACGTAAATGGTAAATGGTAAATGGCGTATACTTGTATAGCGCTTTCTACCCTCCTTCGAGGGCCCAAAGCGCTTCACAGTCACAGACCCATTCACCCATTCACGCACACATTCACACACTGGTGGTGGCTCCGCTGCCGAACACTGGCGCCAACCTCCCACCAGAGGCAATTCGGGGTTCAGTGTCTTGCCCAAGGACACTTCGACACATGGGCGGGCAAGGCGGAGTCGAACCAGCTCACTTCTGATCAGGAGTCGACCGCCCTACCACTGCACCACGGCCGCCCGCGTAGACGTATATTTACCATTTAATGCTTCAAATGAACCAATAAATCTAATCAAATCAATCAGGTGGATCACAAAAATCTCAGCTTGAAAGAAAGAAAAAAAACTCAAAAGTTCAATCAGACAAAACACAAATGCAAACGTTTATCAGGGTCTCCAACCCTCGGGACGCAGACCAGTACCGGTCCGAGGCCGCTTGGTACTGACCCACAGACAGAGAAAGATGCATGCAGTAGTCAGGGGTCTCCAACCTTCAGGATGCAGACCGGTACAAGGGCGGCCTGGTACCGGGCTACGGACAGAGAAAAAAGGCGTTCACTAGTCAGGGGTTCCCAACCCTCGGTACACGGATAGGTACCGGTACCGGCCCGAGGGCCGCCACAAACAGAGAAACATGTGTACGCTAGTCAGGGGTCTCCAACCCTCTGGATGCAGACCAGTACTGGTCCGAGCACCGCTTGGTACAGGGCCAAAGAACGAGAGAAAATACCACGCCGACCTGGTACCGGTCTGTGCTGGTACCCTAACCCGGTCCTGCTTCCATGTCCGGTACTGCGTTGCGATGTTTGGAGTCTAAATGTGACCTGGAGGGGGCTCGAACCAAATGTCTATATATGACGAGTCCAGAGTGGGAATGTGTTGAACTGTCCTTCTTTTCAATCATTGATCCTCTTGTTTAAAAAAATATATTGTTTTTTCTTCAAACTGCTGTTGAGCTGTTGGATAAGCAGAATCTAAATGTTCAGAACTAAAGGGAGGGAAGGTCTGTAGACGAGCTTTTGGGACTAGAAAGGTTAATTGAGTGGATCTCAGCTGCTGAGCTTTTGCACTCGTGGGTTTGTTTTCTCCTGTGGACTAAAAGACTCATTTAAAGTCATCAAAATGTACAGTTTCAACTAAAAAACAGACGTGGAATGGAGAACAAAAGCTCTGACGGTGAACAGAACCGATCCCGTCTTTAACCTGATGTTCTTCACAGCCCATTTCCTCCTTCACTCTCCCAGGAAGACGTGGAAACTCTTCAGGCAGACGGATCGGTTCTGTTTGATCCGGGCTCTAACACCCAGCCTCCTTTGCAGCAGCTCCTGGTGGCGCGAGCGTGCGCGGGGGTTTCTGCAGGCGCTGCAGGGTTTTTCTGCTCGGCCGCTCCGGTGGCGGTGCTGCATCAGCAGCTTCTCACAAAGACCAGCTCGCTCCTTCGCTTCACACACCTTCATCATGCATGACTGCACACACACTCACATGCACGCAGCGTCACTGCTGTGTCGCAGTGTGAGACGGTCGGGGGGGAATTACATGCATACAAACATGGACGCACAAACACGATTATCAGTTCTTTGAAGGTCTAAAGTTAGATTCAGAAAGGCTGTTTTCTTCATTTAAAAAAGGAAAATAGAGGAGGAGTCACTAAAGGAAGTCCAATAAACCAGTGCCACCTTTTTCAGAACATAAAACTAGTTTAATGTTAAATAATATTTTCACAGAGCGGCCTGAAAAAGACCGATCTGATCTTTATTTGTATTCTTTTAGCCTCCACTTTCCTTTAACTTTTGAGGGTAACTTCCTCCTCCGTAAATCATCAGTTCAAACTTTATTCATACTGCAGATTTCATGTAGGAACTATTAAAATGTGACTCACATTTCCAATTAACTCATAAATATCAACGAGGAAGCTAAAAAAAATCAAACGCCAACTTCAGCCTTTTAAGATGCAACAGAAAAGTCACTAAAACAAATATTTTCGTAATAAAATAATCCACAAACTTTATTGGCAGGATCCTGGTAACATTAGAGAGCCAGTTGCTGAAAAACATACATTAATATTATGGGATGTGGGAACATCTGTCACAATAAATCCATATTTTGAGTAAAACACGGTTTTTCTCTGTTAAATTAAGATTTCTTTTATTTTGAAGGCGTTCTTCTGTTTCCTGTTCCTGTTGTTCTGTTTTCTTCCAAAACCAATTTCCAAATATTTTTGTTTTTGGTTTACTTTGCTAAATTGGAGGTTTTGATTTAGCAGTTGGTGGAGAATCCATTGGTTTTCTGCAGGTAGCAACCTGAAACGTGTTCTCATTTATTGTGGTCGTTTGAATTTACCCAGAAATTCTGGAAGAACAGCCACAAATTTCATGTTTTTGTTGAATTTCAACTTTTTTTTTATTTAAAAATCCTATTTGTGGTTTTCATAATCTCAATCAAAAAGATTTTGATGCTTTAGTTATCAATAAATATGATTTTATTTACAGCAAAACTTGATATTCACTAAATAAAATGTGTAAATAAAAGCCTGAACTCTAATCACTTAAAATGGAAATTCAGCAACATTGAAAAACAATCTGCTCTTTGAGAGAACTCACAGTTCTGTGTTTTTTATTTATTTGGTTTGTTTGATATTATCCTTAATGTTCTGATATTATTATTTTATAGCGAGGTAATTTAAGAATAATTTTGTCTTAAACGGATGCTTGAGTAATGCCATTTTTGTAATATATTTTTTCCAAAAATGCAATTTAAAATATATTATAAAAAAGAAAAGAGATTTTTCAAAATAAAACAGAAAAGAACATGGGTCATGTTTTTGTTCTCTGTGCCTGGTACATATAGACCGGTTCTGCAAGTTGAATAGGGCAGCCATCCATCCATCCATCCATCCATCCATCCATCCATCCATCATCCATCCATCAACCCATCCATCCATCCGTCCATCCATCCATATAATCATCCATCCATCATCCATCCATCAATCCATATCCATCCATCCGTCCATCCATCCATATAATCATCCATCCATCAATCCATCATCCATCCATCCATCAATCCATATAATCATCCATCCATCCGTCCATCCATCCATATAATCATCCATCATCCATCTGAATCCCTTTCAAAGAGTTGAGTTGTTCATATAGTTGCTGGAGCCTATCCTAGCTACTGTTAGGTGAAGATTTCCAGCCACATACACACTCACATCTGGGGACATTTTTTATTTTCACCAATTAGCGCGATAAAGAACGATTTTGAACAGGAGAAAACCCAAAAACAAGAAGAATGTGCACAAAGTAAGAACCCAGCCGGGATTCAAACCTTCTTTCTGTGTGACGAGAGTGCTAACCACTACACCACCATGCAGCCTCCTCAGAACTTCAAACAGACTTTTAAATACTGGATTCATAATAAACTGGCTTCTGCTCTTTGCAGTAAATCACACTGACTTCCTGTCTGGAGACGTTGAAAGTAAAAACAATTCTCTGATTGGCTCCTGTTGATCTCTACTGACCAATCAGCTGATGCCCATCGTTAACTGGACTGAAACTTCTCCTGAAATATTTCTGCATGATTCCGAGGAGATGAATGTAGAATTCTTATGGAAAAATCTTGTAAAAACTAACCCGACACCCACAAACTCGTCTTTAACTCCAGAAACAGATTCCGCTTCAGGTCCTTGACAAATTCAACCCATTCTCCGCCTGAACATCCTGACATCCAGTTTGTGCTGCTGGAGATGAAATCTGCAGGAGATAATCCCTTTTCTGGCGCGGCGTGGAGCCTCTGTCTTCACGTTCTGGCATTTACATTTAAAATCATTTCCTTGTTGAATGTAATTTCCAGAGTGGGGGCCGGCGGGGAAAACGGCGAGCGTGTAGGTGAACTCAGCACAAACAGGAGCCCACCAGGATGTGTTTGGCAGATTTCACGCTTTCACGGCTTATATGTCTTATCGTAACACATGAGAAACGATGGTGCCCCCCATGAATAGGAAGGTGGTGGAGCAGTGATGTGAAATTCAACACAATTAAGAAAATGAAATGCAAACCAAAACCTTCACGCTTCTTTCTTCTGAGATTCTTCTGACTGCAGCTGCAGCTCCTTCGCTTTCAGCTCAGGAACAAAAACCCGAAGAACGAGGTGAAGAAAAAAGGAAGGAATGAATGAAAGCTTTTTAACAAACCCAGTTTGGTTTGATTTTAGATTAAAAAGAATTTTTAAAAAATGGTTTTGCTTCAGAGATTTTATGGACAAAGAATACTTATTTGGAAATGAGATATTTGCTATAAAAACATATATTTCTATTATTAATGCTGAACACAAAAACTATTATCAAGTCAAGAACAAAAATTGTTTTTACCTGAAATGTTCACAGATTATGAGTGAACGATGTTGAAACCACAGAAGAAGTACGAATAAACCGAAAGAACATGTAAACCCGCGCTTCATTGAGTTTCTTCACTTTTCTTCACATTTTGGGGCCATAATTATAAACCCAGATAAAACATTATGAAAAACAAAATTGGTGTTTGGCCAAAATAACTGTAAACTGTTGAAAAGTTTTTGCTATTCTAAAATAATCTTAATTATTGTCAGCTTCAAATGTTGGTTTTTAGGTTTCAAAACTCAAAACTTTTTTTCAGTTTTACATTTTTTTTCCACTTTCAGTTATTTTTTTTTCCATCTTCAAATCTTCAGATTTCGGTTTCAAAACTTTTGGCCCTGTTGTGGCGCGTTGGGGCGGGGCTAACACGAAGGACCAATCAAGATCAATGAGGGTGGTAACTTCAGTCCCGGTGCGTTCACTGACTCCTAGAACTGTAATGATTACAGTCAGAAAATGTCTGTTTAGTCTGAACTGTCAAAGTCTGAAGTTGTCCCAAGACGGCTGTAAAAAGCAGAGTTTTATCACGTCCAACCCGCGCTTCCAAACCGCCGTTCAAAGCGCCGTCTTATTGTGTTAAATACAGGCGTAGAAAACGTCGGGGGGGTTGGCCGCTGCCAGAGAACCGCCTGGACACGTACGCGTCATCGCAATGCTTTGTTTAAGGAAACTGTCAGATTCCCCACTCACCAAATTAATTCATCATTTTTTTCCTAAAATCCGGTTTAGTTACGTTAGTTAAACAAAATAAAATCTGTTCAGTAAAAACAGGCCAGTACCATTGTGTACCATAAACATCTATTAAACACTCGATCAGGGAACCTGAAAGTGACAAATTTTTCTGACTATTCGACGCATATTCAACTCATTTCCAAAGAGCTAAAGCAAGTTTCACTCCAACAGGTTCCTGACTACAGTACCCATAATGCTCCAGATATTTGGGTGCCGAGTAGCATAGAAAACCTGTTTTGAGGTCAGTGAGTACAACCAGAGATCATGTTTAAATATTAAAGGTGGAATATCAATAACAGAGCAAAGTTCAAGTGTCACTTATGCATCAAAAATATGGTAGAAGTCACTTAATTAGATTTAAATTAAATCCTAGTTTTATTAGATATGCAAATTTCTTGCTGAAATGCACCAACAGTGATAAATTTAACCGTTTATTGTTTATTTTTCTTCCTTTAAATCACATAACCGGCTAACATTTGCTGCACTGACATGATCTTAAGTGGTACAGGATGTCTTTTATTTTGAAAGGAAGTCTTTTATGTATAGACTATTTCTGTTTTGTAAAAAAATAAAACATTTTTTTTTATGTTTAAGTTTCATTCATTCATTCATTCATCTTCCTGACCGCTTTGTCCCTTTCGGGGTCGCGGGGGTGCCGGAGCCTATCCCGGCTGCTGATGGGCGAAGGCGGGGTTCACCCTGGACAGGTCGCCAGTCTGTCTCAGGGCCTCAATCACACACACATCCACTCTCACATCCACACCTAGGGACAATTTAGAGTCACCAATGAACCTATGAAGCATGTTTTTGGACGGTGGGAGGAAGCCGGAGTCCCCGGTGAAAACCCACGCATGCACGGGGAGAACATGCAAACTCCACACAGAAAGGTCCCAGCCGGGAGTCGAACCGGGGCCTTCTGGCTGTGAGGCAAGAGCGCTAACCACTGCGCCACCATGCAGCCCTGTTTAAGTTTCATTTATGCAAAAAAAAAAAAAAATCACAATAGTAAAAATAACAAATGCTCCGTTTTGCCTCCAGTCGTCATCAGAGGAACTGTAACTCCAGGTATTTCCTGGTTTGTGTCAAATCCAGGAAGTGGTTTGAAATAAAGTTTTATTGATGAAGATCCATAATGTTTGAACATTTTTTACATATTTCAATCTTTTTTG
Source organism: Oryzias melastigma (assembly GCF_002922805.2). Taxonomy (NCBI): domain Eukaryota; kingdom Metazoa; phylum Chordata; class Actinopteri; order Beloniformes; family Adrianichthyidae; genus Oryzias; species Oryzias melastigma. The sequence continues at coordinate 742,878 of NC_050535.1, read as the reverse complement.
GCGCCCTACAGAGAGCTTTAATTGACTCTAATAAAACTGAATCGTAACAACCTTGTAATTGACTGCAATGTTTCAAACTAGAGTAAAGATAATCATTTTTAGACGACTTTAAATGAATAAAGCTTAAAACAAATGAGACTTTCTGAAAAATGGTTCTCGAATGGAAACCGAGGCAGAAAGACGTGAAGTAGAATGTATTTTATTGGTGCTAAGATAATGAAGAAAAAGCAGAGATTATTAAATGAGGTGTGAAGATGTGGATCTGCAGCTTCCTAAAACACGCACATGCATCTGAGCCGGTCCGTGCACGCGGATGCTGGAGGTGAGGATTTTGTGAGGCGCTGAAACAAGCAGAGAAGTGAAGGATGAAAGCACAAGGAGAGGAGAAAGAAAAGAGGAGAGGAGCATGGGAAACCCCGATAAGCTCGTCCGCATCAGACGCATCTACGCGCTGCCTTCCCCGAATCTCCGTCTTCCTCTTGAACTCTCCTCTTCTTCAAAGTGGCTGCAGCTTCTCCAACCAAACACGAAATGCCACCAGAGGGGAAGCCTCCACACGGAGATAAGACGCCAATTTTCCAGTGTGTGGAACGCTAACTAACACTGTTTGACAAACTCATTATCATCCAGCGACTGTCTTAAAGACCCAACCATCCGTGCAGCTCGCTCTCAGAACCCGCTGAGGTGTTTTAGGGCACAAACGCCGCCGTGGAGCAGCTGCACTTCTTTATTTGACGTTAAATGAGGGACTATTTCATGAATGCACAACTACATAAATGACAAGTGTCTGAGTGCAGCAGCTTCAGGTCAAAAGACAACTTGATAAAAGACTTCCTGAGGGTGTACTTACGTTGTCTTCAGTGTTCCCTAAAAGCATACTCTCATAATGAGTTTGCACCTCGGCCAACCACAGATGACCCCCCCCCAAAAAATGGAGTTTGTTTGTTCGCGATTCCAGTTCTACACTCAGACACAGTTCAGTGAACTGCATTTGACCTGGCTGGATTAAAGGAGGGGGGCCCCTACCTGTGCCCCAACCAAGTACGGGGGCCCCTACCTGTGCCCCAACCAGTTAGAGGAGCCAAAACCAGGTAAGGGAGCTCCTTCCTGTCCCCTAACTAGATAGAGGGGGCCCCTATCTGCTCCCCAACCAAGTAGGGGGTTCCCTACCTGTTCCCCGACCAGTTAGAGGGGCCAAAACCAAGTAAGGGGGATCCTACCTGCACCTTA
>NC_050535.1:739620-741588 GCF_002922805.2 Oryzias melastigma | reverse complement strand
CCAAGTAAGGGGGATCCTACCTGTGACCTAACCAGGTAAGGGGGGGGGGGCATCTGTGCCCAAACCAAGTATAGGGGCCCCAAGCCATGTAAGGGGGCCCCTAACTGTGCCCCAATCAAGTAGATGGGCCCCTATTTGTGCCGAACCAAATAGAGGGCCCTTTACCTGTTCCCCGACCAAGTAGAGGGGTCTCTACTTCTGCCCTATCCAGGCAGAGGGGCCTCTACCTGTGTCCAAACCAAGTAGGGGGGCCTCTATCTCCACCTGAACCACGTAGGAGGTTCAAGTGGGACTAGATTGAAATGAATGAAAGATCAGATTTTTAATTTTACAAAAATATACTGAAAATTTGAAGAACAACAAATGAAATATACACCAGTAATTAAAATTCAAAGACAAACTGAAACTTTAATTTAAAAGAAATTATAAACCTAAAACTGTTATAGAATGAAAAAAAAGTTTACCCGTAACAGCTCTTGTTTCTCGTTTTTAGTCTTCAGTTTACAGTTTCAGCTCAGAATTTTGACCCTAATTGTATCTGTGGGCGGAGCTTTGACACCACGGGATACCGGGACACGATTTGTTTGAAATCAGGTGACAGAGGTTATGGGGAAGTAATTTCCGCTCCAGAACATTGCGAGATGTTGGCGCCACCTGTGTCATCCCTCCTCTGGGATAGCATCAACACAAAAGCCACGCCCACTTTTGACTCACGTGGCTTTACTAGCTTTTACGCTATACTAGAGGAGGGTTGAGGGTGTGAGGGGCTGTAAGCTAGAAGGGGAGCGTGTAAACAGAGAGCTCTCATAAATTCCTGTTTTTTTGATTTGGGGTAAAACTGCATCGTCGTTAAAGACCACTAGAACAATTTGAAAACAGATCCAAAGATGATTAACCTCAAGATGGTTTGATTTTTTCACACAAACCCCGACTTCTCTCACCTGAAATGAAACCACGGTGTCACATTTTCACCAGCATTGATCCAGAACCCAGCAGTTCTGCTCCACCACGGAGCGTCATCTCCGTCTATCGATCATCAGCTGTTCTGTCATTACGGCTCTAACCGGGCCTGCAGCGGCTCGGCGAGAGACATCATCAGCACAGAGCCAGGCTTTCACAGCCTTTAGTGTTTGTTCCTCTGAACCCAAACCTCTGAGCGACACAGAAACACTCGACTTTGAGAGGAACCGTCGGTCGTTGGAGACGGTCTAAAGACATTTACCTGAACACAAGTTCTAATCTGATTTACTTCAGTATTGACTAAATATTTTGGCAAAGCTTACTGTTTTGAAAGACTGTTTCTCTCATTTAAAAACATGGTGGTGGTACCATCATGTTCTGGGCATGTTGGACTTTGTTTTACAATATTCCTCACTATAGTGCTTCAAATGTATATAAAAATGTTCATGAGTTTGCATTTCAAAGTGTGATGAAGACCAAAATACTTTAGTTCAGTTTCTGTTTCGATGTGTGACTCTATTAGAAATCATAAAAGTAAAACATCTAAAGTTATAAACACGATTTAAATGAAAGGAATTCTTAATCAAAACTGTCTGAAAAGATTTTCTTTTTGCTTCAAGAAACTATAAAATATGTTTCTTAATTAATGCAAAATCTGAAAAACGGAATAAAACAAATGTAAATAACAAACTTATCCTATTCGTTTTTCAATTTTCTTTTTTGTTTCAAATTAACTTTTTGGCTCTAAAAAACTTTATCCATAAAGCTAAAGTTTTAAATTGACCAAATGTAGAATTTTAATTTGTAAAATGACAAATTCTTGTAAAGAAAACTAACAAAAAAGAAAGCAGCTTTTACTTGAAAAATCATTTGGTTTTAAAGGACTTGATGAAAGACTTTTTGATTGAAGATCAATTCATTTATTCGATTCCTTCAAACTGTTCAATAACAGCAAAATTGTTCTTTTCCTGTTCTTAGGAATACATAGAGAATTTCTTTGATTTAAAG
>NC_050535.1:718071-720969 GCF_002922805.2 Oryzias melastigma | reverse complement strand
TAATTATAATTCATACAACCAGAGATTGTTGCCTCTTTCTTTCTGCTTTTCTTCCTTATGGCAAAAACTAGTGCACTTGAAGTTCATTTTAGTGAGTGTACATGACTAGTAGGGCTGTCACGATTAGTCGACTAATTGACTATTAAAATAGTCGATTAGTTGTTACTTTATATTGTATTGAGTCGGAGTGTAGTAAAGTTCATTCATTCATCCATCCATCCATCTTCTTGACCGCTTCTTCCCTTTCGGGGTCGCGGGGTGCCGGAGCCTATCCCGGCTACTGAAGGGCGAAGGCGGGGTTCACCCTGGACAGGTCGCCAGTCTGTCACAGGGCCTCAATCACACACCCATCCACTCTCAGACACACCTAGGGACAATTTAGAGTCACCAGTTAACCTATGAAGCATGTTTTTGGACGGTGGGAGGAAGCCGGAGTCCCCGGTGAAAACCCACGCATGCACGGGGAGAACATGCAAACTCCACACAGAAAGGTCCCAGCTGGGATTCGAACCGGGGCCTTCTCGCTGTGAGGCGAGAGCGCTAACCACTGCGCCACCGTGCAGCCTGTAGTAAAGATGAAAGTTATAATGGCATTATGCTAGGACTATTTTGGTATTTATTAAGGTTATTTAGGCTTTCGGAGTTTAGCTAATATTTTAGCTACATGCTAGCTATTTTGGCTAATTTAAGATTTTTTTTTCAAATTTTTAGGCTAATTAAGAATGAACCTAATATTTCACCTTCATGCTAGCTATTTTGGCTAATTTAGACCTTTTTTGCTTTTAGGCTATTTTGGAGTTTATCTAATATTTCAGCTACATGCTAGCTACTTTGGCTAATTTAGGATTTTTTCAAATTTTTAGGCTAGTTCAGAGTTAAGCTAATATTTCAGCTACATGCTTGCTATGTTGGCTAATTTAGACCTTTTTTGCTTTTAGGCTATTTTGTAATGTAACTAATATTTCATGCTAGCTGTTTTGGCTAACAGGGTTTTTTCTGTTTTTTAGGCTAATTGGGCATTTAACTAATATTTTAGCCGGCTATCAGCTTCCGCGTTTTCAGCTATTAGCTTCAGTGATTTCTGCTATCAACTTCAGCTTTTTAAGACATCAACTTTAATGTTTTTAGCTATCAATTTCAGCATCTTCAGCTATCAGCACTAGCATCTTCAGCGGCCAAATTCAGCTTACAGCATTCACACTAGCATTATCGCAGCTAATGCTATCTACCTAGTTTTTTGTTAGTTTAAAGCTAATGATGGTTAAGATGTGCGCTTTGTATCCAGTTTGGGGATGACTCGATTAGTCGACTAATCTGAAAAAATAATCAGTGATTAGTCGACTATTAAAATAATCGTTTGTTGGTAGCACTATTGACTTTAAGTATAGCAATCATACTATCCACCATTGGTCCCAAACCACCGGACCACGGAACGGTACAAGGCAGTGGATTAATTGGCACCGGGCCCGGTACACTAACCCTTACCTAGTCCATGTCTGGTACCACGTCTGGAACCGGTACTGCATTTGGAACTGGTACTGATCCACGTCCGATACCGATCCGCATTCTGTACCGGGTTAGGGTTAGGAAAAAAAGCGACGTTCGTACTGCCCTCGGTAACACAGGTTCAAGCAACCATTAAGGTCTAAGGTGGGTACACTGGCATTTCGGGTGTGTCCACATTCCAAACATACAAAGTCACAAACCTATCGCAATCCTTTCTAAATCAAGTCTCCATAAATTAGCAAATTAGCCAGATTATTTGCCCCCAAGCAATGCCAATTTTTGTTTAACAGTTTACTTTCAGTGGCCTGTTGAAGCCCAGAAATTACCAGCATACCTTGGATTGCGAAAGCCTTAGGTGGGTACATATATATATATATATATATATATACATATATATATATATATATATATATATATACATGAATATGGGCTGTGTGTCAGCGGAAAATGGGCAAACCTATACGCACCCGCAAATAATATCAATCGATCAGTGACCCATGGACGGAAAATTCTGTTGCACATCTTTTATTCTTGGGGTATGCTGCTACAGGTTGTAGCGAAAATGTAAAAAACACACAAGGCAACGATGAGTAAGGTTGGAGAAGGTAAGATGCAGGGAAGTTACCAATGTCCCCCCACTCATTTGCGTTTCCGTGCATGACACAGAAAGCTCCAGTCTCTGAAAAGTAAAGCAATCAAGACACTCAGAGATCTAAAAGATGAATATCTTTATTTTATTAGTCAACTTAACCAATCAAGAGTTTTAGGCTATGTCCAAACCCTACTCCCTTAATTTGAATATTTTACTAGGAGTATTTAAGACTGTTTTTTGATGAATAATGACTTCTTTCAAGAGAAAAACTATTCAAATGCAATGCATTGTAGTTTTTATTCTCCAATCTAGTGAGCATGGATGTACACTAGTTTTTGCTGAGAGTCATAGGACATTTCTAGGATTCTAGGATTGTAGATTCGGACAGGACTACAAAACTGCAAACAAACGCACTATGTATTGAGTAGTGAAGAAAGCCTAACACAATATAGTTCTGATGTGAGCTGGGAATTACCCACAATTCCTTGAGTTATGAAGACACTGATAGAAAAAGAGCGACAAATAATACGTCTCTTTAGCCACACATTATCCTATTTTATAGGGTAAAAAAACTCTTTAGTTTTTAACGTCTGTTTTAATGACTGAGCAGCTAAACTTACACATACATTCTAATCTCAGCCTTATATTTAAAAAAATACAAACAACTGAAAGCAGACTAGTAATTACTTCCTGTTTATATTATTGAGGAAAATTTGTACCACAAAAATCAAGTTGTTAGAGATTACACCAGGACACAGATGGATTTTGGATTTATAGTTTTTGCTATATATTTATTATTT
>NC_050535.1:707579-717971 GCF_002922805.2 Oryzias melastigma | reverse complement strand
TGAGTGTGAGGAGGACTGTTAGGACCAAAAGAAAATCCCCCAAAGTTCCACGTTTATTCAGTTTGGGTTCAAATGTTTTAGATTTTATTCTAAAATTATGCAAAACAAAAAGGAATTTTGAAGTAAAGGAAACAATAAAAAAAAAAGAATAAATGTAAATTTTTGTGAACAAAAGTGTTGTGGAAAAAAACAAAAGGAAATAATAAAATAAAATACAAACAAATTAGATTTATAACTTTTTTAAACACTCAAGATTTAAAACAGATTTTGAAAATTAGATTTTTATTTATTTATTTTTTCAACCCTTAATGAGAAGTTTATAAATATTAGGATTCAGCTGATTATGCAACCATTGGTTCATCCAACATCCAACCATCATTCATCCATCCATCCATCATCCATCCATCCATCCATCCATCCATCATCCATCCATCATCCATCCATCATCCATCCATCATCCATTCATCATCCATCCATTATCCATCCATCATCCATCATGAATCCGTCTTCTGTAGCTCTGAAATCTTCAATCTGTCGTCATGTTAGTCTTTAAAAGCTCTTAGAGCAGGGGTGTGTAACTCAAGTCCTCGAGGGCCGACGTCCTACTGGTTTTCCAGAAATCCTGCCTCATCTGCTGCTGATTACCTGGATCAGGTGTGTTTGGCCAATAAGGAGCTTCAAAGGCAGGTTGGTTGGAAAACATGTAGGACACCGGCCCTTGAGGCCTGGAGTTCGACACCTGTGTCTTAGAGGAACATCTCCTCTAGAAGGCTCCACAGGGGAATCAGGGTCATTTCCTGTGTCAGTCTGTGAATGAAGGAGTCGCTCTGGGTTTGGTTTGTTTGGCTCCTCAGGAGATAAGAGTGATCTCAGTGTTTACTTTGTCTACAGGAAAACTCTTTCCTGCAGAACTTTTCTTCTCTTTGAGGAAATCAAATCTGATGAGTCATTCACAGATGTCTGAAACTTCCTTTTAAGTTCATGGATTCATCGTGTGGTCATCAAATCATGACCCCTCCACCACCGTGCTTGACAGAATTTTCAGTTTTGGTCAAACATCTGCACCAAAGGAAACAATGTTTGGTTTGATATCATTTCCTCGACTCCAAAGTCTGACAAAGACGAGCTACAACACTTCCAGGAAGGCAGACGTTCTTTTTTACCGCCATTANCGTCGCGCTGACAGCAGCCCGCCTTCAAAGAGGGTTTGGCAGCACGCCGTTCCCGTCTCCCCCGGGACGTTCACGGAGGGAAGATGAAGAGCCTGACAGAGAGGCTGCAGCTCAGGCAGCAAAAAACTTCCCAAATCCTGACAAATCAGAAGACTTCCTCCATGACAGAAACTGCTTTTGGAATCTGGACGGATTTTTAAGGAGAGGCAAAACTAAAACGAATATTCTCTTTTTCTGAGAACGTCACATCTTCACTTTAAATAAAGATAATTCAATTATAATTAAATGAATTAAAGGTTAAGATCAGGAAAAACACTTTAACTCTCATGCTGCTATAACGTCTTTGTTCTCCTAACCTTAACCTTAACCTTAACCTTAACCTTAACCTTAACCTTAACCTTAACCTTAACCTTAACCTCAACCTCAACCTCAACCTCAACCTTAACCTCAACCTCAACCTTAACCTTAACCCTCCCTTCAGTCTGAGGACAGTCCGTCTGCGTTCACACTGAAGTGAACCGTACCAGAGTCTCAAAGGACTCAAAGTTCTCTTTTGGTCCAAACCAAAGTTCAGGAGAACTTTCACACCTGAAGAACCAAGAGGATCAGATCTGGACAAGACCTGGATCAGAACAGGAACAAACCTGGACTAACACCACATTAGACCAGCTCTAGACCAGAATAAAACCAGGACCAGACCTAAACCGGATCAGGTCCAAACCCGCAAAAATCCAGAGCATGACAAGGCTAGAATAAAACCTGGACCAAAACTGGACAAGCCCTGGACCAGACCTGGGTTGGATGAGAACCGACTGGATTATTCTGGGACTAGACCAGGATCAGACCAGAACTAAACCAGGAAAACGCCAGATTAAAAATTGACCAAAGCAGGGCCAGACCTGAGTTGAATCAGGACCAAAGTGGGACTAGATCAGGATTAGACCAGGATCAGACCAGTACCAGACTAGGATCAGGCCAGGACTACATTTGGACCAGATCAAGACCAGACTAGGATTAGACCAGGACTAAAACTGGACCAGATCTGGTTTGAACCAGGACCAAAGTGGGACTAGACCATGACTAGGCCACAATAAGACCAAGATCAGACCAAAACCACATATGGGTCAGACCAGGGTCAGACCAGGGCCAAAACAGCACTAGACCAGGACTAGATCTGGACCAGATCAAGATCAGACAAGGACTGAAACTAGACAAGACCAGGATCAGATCAGGACTAGACCTTGATTAGATTAAAACTGAAGAAAACCAGACCAGGATCTGACCAGGACCAGACCAGGATCTGACCAGGACCAGGCCTGGAGATTCCTCCTTCTCCTGTTCTGAACCTCTTCAAACAGTCCCGCTTTGTTCTGACCCAATAAACGAGGCCTATTGTTGTTTTATGATATTTCAACAGCTCCTCCCTGTTAGGAAACAATCCGATTTCTATGTTTTCATGCGTTGGAGCGGCGCACTTCCTGTCATTTATTGACGTGAGTAATGAGGCTCCACAGTCTCTCCAACAGTGGACCAGTTGGAAGTGAAGGTCTTTTGTGTGTATTTCCATACAGGACAGAATGGAGGATCTGCTGTGGTCAGCATGACTCACTCTCATTAGCATTTTCTGGACCTTCTGAACACTTTTGACGTTCCCTTCATGCTCCGAAGACAAACCGCCCAGCCAGCACGGCCCAGTGGGCCCAAATGGTTTGAAAGTGGGCAGAAAATATGGGCCCCAAATGGGTTTGTCAGCAGTTTCCGTGGTGACCTGTGTTTGCCCACACAGGCTTAAGAAGACACTCAGTGGGTTAGCACGCTAGGCTAGCCAGCTTCCTGGTGGATGGTGTAACGAGCCACCGAGCTCCGCTGTTGTAGTCTACGTTGTAGCAGGCACCGCTGTATTGAACTGGCGAGCTCCGCTGTCCACCAGGGGGATGACCAGCGTAGCGAGCTAACCTACTTAAGCTAACGTGGGCAAACACAGGTGAGGTCACCACAGAATCCGTAAACATAATTGGGGTCACATTTTCTGCCCTCTTTACACCCATATGGACCCACTCGGTCTTGCTGGCTCAGAAACAAACTGCAGGAGGTCAGATTGAGGATACGGTCCGATCTTTGAGGAGGAGCATCATGACAATGTTTGAGGTGTTGGAGGCACAAAAACTGATGTTAACAAAGCTGTAAGTCCGAAGATTTCCACCTTTGAATGTAAAAGTTCAACAAATCCTTGATGGAGCACTTTGGGACAAACAACCTCCGACTCTTATGGAACGGTCCGCGGTTCTGTTGGGCTGTCAGTCAGGAAGATGGTTCTGCAGCAGCTCCGTGGTACCGACACCGCTGGTGACCTCCACACCACCCACTGTGTGGAGTAAGTGAAGCCGCCGGCGTGCTGATCATCACCAGCAGGTGGTTCTGACCACAGGTGCTCCCCGCAGTGTTCCAGCATCTGCTGCACATGTGCAGCTCTGACTGAAGCTGGAGACAAGTCCCTCTGGGAGGGGGGCGAGGATCATCGCTGCTCAGTCATGCAGCCTTCTTTCTAAATTGACCAGAAAAGAGATTTTGGAGGCGTGAAATTCCTTCACAATGTTCCCAAATCTTCTGCTGAAGGCCACAGATTAGATGTAACGTCTGGATCTGCAGAGAAGACGAGATTCTGTCTGAGAGGGTTATGAATGAGTCAGGACTGACTGAATGAATGTCATCATCCATCCACTCATCCATCCACTCATCATCCATCCATCATCCATCCATCATCCATCCATCATCCATCCACTCATCATCCACTCATCATCCATCCATCCACTCATCATCCATCCATCATCCATCCATCATCCATCCATCATCCATCCATCATCCATCCACTCATCATCCACTCATCATCCATCCATCCACTCATCATCCACTCATCATCCACTCATCATCATCCATCCACTCATCATCCATCCATCCACTCATCATCCATCCATCCACTCATCATCCATCATCCATCCACTCATCATCCACTCATCATCCATCCATCCAGATATCTTTTCAAAGTGATCTCCTTGCAGCTAACAGTACAGAGACATTCTGTCCTCAGATCTTCAGAGTCTCAGTAGATCAGAGGTTCTTCCACCTCCAGGCAGGTCTGAACAATGTTCTGCAGCTGCTTTAGAACTGCTGACCCCCCAGAGACGCTGGGGCATCTCAGGAAGCTGCAGCGGTGTAATGAAGCTCAGAGAATGGAGCAACGGCCCGACGTCAAACAGAATCAGGAAGATGATGTTCTCAGAAGCTGACTGTTCATTTACGTCCTCAAGATGTGTCAGAAACTAAAAGTATGTTCTTTTGTTCAGATAAACAATTTCTAACAAGTCTGTCCTGCATTTCTGTGGCAAATATTCAACGTTGAGATGAAATATTTAACAGAAAAACCCAAATTCTGTGGATTTCCTGCTGACATTTGCATGATAAAGCAGCATCCTGATCCGTGAGTCTTTGTTGGGAAGAAGAAAGAAGACTTGGTAACGTTCTCCCAGACCTGCCCATCTCTCACTTCTCGGCTGTCGCTGCCGTTCTTAGCGGAGACGGGCTGAATGTCTGCTGCTTTCACTGAGACGCCACCTTCATGCTGAAGGTACGGCGGCGGCGTGGCGCTCCACAGATCCAATCATCTCCACACAGAAGAGGATCCTCCACGGGCCCAACAGAACGCTGAACAGGTCATTTCACGCATGAGGAGGGAGCAGCGCTGCCTCCAGCCAGAGGGTGATGTCATGGAGCACAAATGATGAACCTCCCTCTGCAGGTGCACAGACTCGTCAAGAAGAGCGATTTACGCTCCTGACGATGTGACGGTAAATCAGCTGAGTCATCAGAGCTGAGGTGTTGTTTGTCTTCAAGTCATCCTCTTTGACATTAATGGCTTCTTGGCAAAGAATCCGCTGAAGACTGCCAGAGGAAAGGACTTAAGTGGATTAGAGAAGTTTTCACCTCCGTGTCTGTAAAGATTTTATGATGTAAAAGTTTCTGATCTCCACTCTCGTAAAGTCAGACTCAGCAGTTCTGGAGTTCTGATCCATGATTCATTCATTCAAAACATTTCTGTTTATCTTTATATAAAATCGATTCAGTGATTTTTTATTTGACAACTCTTGTATCCATTTAAAATGTTGACATATTTGTCCTGTTGAACAGCTGAGCAGTCAGATAAAAGGAGATTGTTAATTAAATTGAATTCAAACGTGTTAATAGTAAGTTAGCCGTACAGAACATACAGAAGATGCTGATTATAACCATGATAGAAAGTCTGTATTTTTGTCATATCAATTATCTCCAGCATTGCTTCAAGAGTCATAACTATCAGTGGAAATGCTGGTCAAACATCATCAGCTCTGTCCTACAGAACCTTCCTGTTCTGGTTTCTGTAAAGAAGAAAAAACATTTTGAAAAACAAAAGTTATTTACAAAATCTAAATAAAATGCTAAACACAAAATATGAAAAGAAACCAGAAACTGTCGGTACTGCGGGACATCTCTGATTGGACGTTTGTCCATCATTTAATCGGGAAGTTGTTTGTCATTACTGGATATCGTCCAATCAGCTCGTAGTATCTGCCCCTTCTGGTTTCTTATCGTTTTTTTTTTCACTTTGTTTTCCAGAACTAATTTGTTTAATTTGGTTTCTGAAACTTTGTTTTAATTTCTAATATCAATTGTTTTTCAAACTTATTTGTTTTGGTTTTTATTTATCGTTGTGATCTTTCGTATGTTTCTGCTTTGAGTCATTTGTTGGATGTGGTTTGACCTTCAGGGCCACCGTAATTTGGTGATTTTCAATCAAACTTTTCTTCAACTAACCCAACCCAGACCAACCAGCTAAAAAACAAACCAACCAAACCAACTAACTAACTAAACCAAACCAAAAAGACCAAGCGATCTCTGCCCACGTGCAGAAGCTTTCCTTATCAAAGGCCTCATAAAGAGACTGAAACTGCAGACGAAGACCTCCAGGATGAGATGTTTCACCTTGAGGCTCAAATCACCTGCAAATGTGTTGAAATTCCAGTTTTTGCTAAAGCTGTGACTCTGGAAGAGAAATAAATACATTGAAGCTTCAAACATTTCATAAATATGTCAATGTATTTTTAAGCAACAAAACTGACATTCTGTGACAGTTTGGGTGCTTGATTTTACTTTAGTAGAACCACAAAAAGGTTCTTATAATCCAGTTTGTTTTTTTGGCCATAACATAGTTTCTATAAACGACTTTTAGTTTAGTAGAAAACCATTTTTCTTTGCGTGAGCCGTCCATCAGGTCCGACCGTGACCGCAGCTCCACCCTTTGGGTTCGCGTCTGCTGTGAAGTTGGTTCGGCAGAAGAGCTGTCACGATGAACGGTGGAGTCAGACTCCAGCTGTCGCCGAAAGCTTCACCTCTTCACTGAAACGCCTGAAGTCTGTTCTCCTTGATCCTGGACCGGAGCCGTCCTCCAGCCTGAGATCCGTTCATAAAAACACTCTTTCAGCTGTTTTTGCCGCTGATTCCAGCATGGAAACAATAATGACACTTGAACACTGTAACGTTTGTTTTTTAAAACTTTAAAACCATGACTTTTCAATTTATTTATGGAGTAGTTATTCAGCATTACCTGTGATAATGCTAGTGTGAATGCTGTAAGAGGAATTTGGCCGCTGAAGATGCTGAAGATAGCTAAAAACGCTGAAGCTGATAGCCTGCTAAAGTATTGGCTAAATACCAAATTAGCCTTAAAAAAAATAAACTTAGGTTAGCCAAAACAACTAGCATGTAGCTAAAAAAATAGCTAAATGTGAAAATAGCCTAAAAAATGAAAAGAAAAAAAACAAAATTAGCCCAAACAGCTAGCATGTAGCTGAAATATTAGCTAAGCTCCAAAATATTCTAAAAAAATCTTAATAAATGCTAAAATAGTCCAAAAAGCTAGCAGAATGTCAATGTTTAAAACTGTAGCTTTTGAACATAATTAGGAATAATAAAAATGCAGGAATATTATTCCAGAATAAATCAACTTAAACCTTAAATAACTTTGAATATTTTACTCTCCATAAAAATATATTTTGTTAAAATTATACGAGTTAGAAATGAGCTCAAGATAACATCGGGTCATTAATAACATTAAAATGATCCGGAGGGCCAATAGAATTACCTGGAGGGCCGGACCCGGCCCCCGGGCCGTGACTTTGACACGTGTTTTAGAGGAACAAACAAGCCCGTTCTCTTTGGTTTATCTTCCCGCTCTAGACATGTGGTTCCTGGTTTCTGGAGTTGTTTTTCTTAAGTGAATTCTCGCCTGCAGCTCTGCTAAATGAGGCTGCATGCGGCATGCTGGATTCGCAGAAGTCCTCCTCTCCCCCTCCTCATTAACTATTCATGGAGAACTCCTGATCCTGGGGGGTATTGACATTAATTCCTCTCACTGCTCAGACCGCCGCGCTCTGAAGTTTTCTAAAACAAACGGAGCGCTTGCTGAAGTGTGCACGGTTAAGTGAGCTGCTAATTACAGCTCGGGCTGGCCCCGCTCCATCACTAGCAGGACAATAACCAGCTTATCAGCAGCAGGAGGAGCGCCGTGTTGTTAAACAAGCTTTAATCCTGCAGCGACACCAGGACTTGTTACTAGGTTCAAGTTCTGCTGCTGCCCGCCTCAGCCAATCCGGCGGCAGCTACGCTCCGCGTTGACCTTCGGCGGTCGATTTCCTTCAGGGCAGGGCGGCCACTCTGAAGTTGAGCGGAGTGGCGACGGGTGGAGGAAGCCCCGATCCAGGCGGGGAAATGTATGAATGATTGCAGTCAGGAGTCCACCAAACCAATGTGAGCAGAGCTGAAGAGAGCGGGGCCAATCGCAGGCCGCTCCCTGACTTCTCCTCCTGACTGTTACCAGGTCAGCGCGCTGCCCGCGCCGCAGTCATCCCTTTCATTGGGTCAGTGTGCCTCCCACAAGCCGCCTGACTGGCTGCTCGCACAAACGCCGTTGCTAGGGAGCTCAGCCAGTCAGAGCGAGGCGGAAGTTTCTGCTGGTTTCTAGGCAGGTTTCACGTGCTGTGGATGTTTTGGCGGGAGAGTGTGAGCGCGGAGGCAGGAGGGGCGGCTGCAGAGTGAAGTGGAGCATGTGATTGTGTGTGTGCGCACATGCTGCCTCTCGGTTTCTGATGCAACAGCGAACTCCGTCTCCTGGGCTACTCAGGGACCTTGTTATGTTTTTTTTTCTTCCTGTCCTCACAGGAAGCGATAACCAATTGCTGTGCTGTTGCCATCGGAGCGGGGAGGTTTGTTTTCTCTCCACTTTCATCCCTGGTACCTCCCCATTGATAGTTACCGTAGAAACAAGAGCAACTCCAACTCTATTTCCATCCGTGCCTCTTCCTTCAATGATTTATCGCCGCTTTCTTTTTTTATTCCGCTGCTCAGCACCTCGCCGCTGACACTTCAGCAGCCAATCAACGTCTCTGAGAGGATCTGCATGCAAAGAAAGTGCAGATCATGAGAAAGTACGACTGCAAAGTAATGAACCGTTTGTCGGAAGAGCTCGGGCCCCCCTCCACCCCTGAACCCCCCAGTTAGGAAGTAGATCCTGGCTCTGACACAGGTCTTCCCAAATCCTATTATTACTGCATGAGTGGACACGGAGCTGCAGGGTTTAACGCCCTCCAAACACAACACACGACTGAACTCGTTGGCACTCCAGAGACCAGAAGTCCAGGTCTGACCAAAACAGTTTGGAGTCCATAAATGTTTGATGACCCCTACAGCAGTCGACCCAAAGCAGAAACCTCCACTTCCTGCCGCATCGATGGTACCATGAACCTGCATCAGAGGGACGTTTGGAACTCCACCAAGAAGGAGTTTATAGAAGCTGCAGACATCGCTTTAAGTTTCAGAAAACTGGAAGAGGAGACCAAAGTTCTGCTGGGTTCTGCCTGTTTGGGGCCCGGAATGAGCCCAAATCAGGAGGGAAAAGTCTTTAAAAAAGAGAAGCAGCTGCTGTCGTTGGTCCTACTACTCACAGTTTGAATGATATGATTAAATTCAGGAAACTCTGGACCAACCTGAGTGTCTGTTTCTACCCAGTGATGGTTCCGTTCTGTGGTCAGAACCGACTAAGTGACCCGTTCTGAGTCAGAACAGGTCCGAGGTGGACTCTGGCTGCAGTGCAGACCTCCTCTCATCTGCTGAACTGATGGTCCAGGTTGTCAAATCAAAGCCTCAGTTACATGCACCCACACGGGTCAACCCCTGTGCGGGTTCTGATGGGTTTTGTCTTTGTCCAAGGCGAGTAGAGAGGAGCGGGTCCATCTTAAGGGAAGAGCGGTGAGTCTTCTAGCTTTAAGGGACGTCAAGGAAATGGAACCTTCCATTGTCGTGCACGTGGTAGTCGTTAGAAAAATGTGATCCTTGAACGGGGCCTCCATCCATCCATCCATCCATACATACATACATCCATCCATCCATCCATCCATCCATCCATCCATCCATCCATCCATCCATCCATCCATCCATCCATCCATCCATCCATCCATCCATCTTCTTCCGCTTCATCTGGACCGGGTCGCGGGGGCAGCAGTCTAAGCAAAGTTGCCCAGACTTCCCTCTCCCCGGCCACTTCCTCCAGCTCCTCTGGGGGGACCCCAAGGTGTTCCCAGACCAGCTGAGAAACATAGTCTCTCCAGCGTGTCCTGGGTCTTCCCCGGGGCCTCCGCCCAGTGGGACATGCCCGTAAGACCTCACCAGGGAGGTGTCCAGGAGGCATCCGGACCAGATGCCCGATCCACCTCAACTGGCTCCTCTCGATGCGGAGGAGAAGCGGCTCTACTCCGAGCTCCCTCCAGGTGACTGAGCTTCTCCCCCTATCTCTAAGGGAGCGCCCAGCCACCCTCCGGAGGAAACTCATTTCAGCCGCTTGTAGTCGGGATCTCGTTCTTTCGGTCACGACCCAGAGCTCATGACCATAGGTGAGTACTGGAACGAAGATCGACCGGTAAATCGAGAGCTTTGCTTTCTGGCTCAGCTCTCTCTTCACCACAACGGACCGGTACAACGACTGCATGATGGCAGACGCCGCTCCAATCCGTCGGCAGATCTCACAAGAGATCAAACAAGACCCCACGATATTTAAACTCCTCCCCCTGAGGCAGGAGACTCCACCCACCGAGAGAGAACAAACTACCTTTCTCCGGTCCAGAACCATGGCCTC
>NC_050535.1:693032-705030 GCF_002922805.2 Oryzias melastigma | reverse complement strand
GAAAAATAAAAAAATCATTTAGGTTTTTGTTTCTACATCACAGCCAGTAAGATCAGGTGGGCCCCAAATGGGTTTGTCAACAGTTTTTGGGGTGGCCCCACCTGTGTTTGTCCACAATGGCTTAAGTAGACACACAGTTTGCTCGTTATGGTAGTCAGTCTCCCGGTGGACAGTGTAGCGCGCTAGTGAGCTCTGCTGTATCAAGCTAGCGATCTCCACTGTAACATGCTAGCGATTTCCGCTGTAGCATGCTAGCAATCTCCGTTGTAACAAGCTAACGATCTCCACTGTAGCATGCTAGCGATGTGTTGAGCTAGCGAGCTCTGTTGTATTGAGCTAGCAAGCTCCACTTTATCAAGCTAGGAATCTCCCCTGTAGCAAGCTAGCAAGCTCTACTCTAGCATGCTTGCAAGCTCATCTGTAGCATGCTAGCGACCTCCGCTGTAGCATGCTAGTGAGCTCCACTGTGGCATGGTAGTTAGCTCCACTGTGGCATGCTAATGACCTCCGCTGTACCATGCTAGCAAGCTCCGCTGTAGCATGCTAGCGATCTCCGCTCCAACCCTGGCACACACAGGTGGGACCACCACAGAAACTGCAGACAAACCCATTTGGGCCCATATTTTGTGCCACATTTAAACCCTATTGGCCCACTTGGCCGTGCTGGCTGGTTAGTACTCAGGATCTTGTCTTCCTGATTGGGCGTCGACCATCATTAACTCCCCGTCGTGGTCGTCTGTTCTGGATGATCTTTCTAGATGTTTAGTCTGTTATTTGGTAGATGCTAAATGAAGTTCAGTTTGAGTGGAAGTAGTTCATCGATGTTTGTATCTCCAGATTTAAGACCACACCAGAAATATTACCGATGCTCCTCCTCTCAGTGGTCTTCTCACTGAGGTTCTGGTCCATCAGAACACGAGGACCACGTCTCATCAGCAGAGTTCGACTGAAAACAGGAGGAAGAAGAAGTTTGATCTCATTCCAGACAGACAGCTCTAAAACCAAACAGTGGAGGAGATGGTCAAAGCCTGAGGTCATGTGACCCGCTCGTTGGTTGGTATTGGACCAATTAAAAGCCAGTTTGTAGCTTTATGGTTGACGTTGTTGGTAGAATCTTAGAGCCCTCGTCTTAGGATGTGGACAAACATCAACATGGAACCTGTAGGTATTCTAGTGAAGGTCTAACAGCTAACTGTCAACATGCATTGTAAGGATTGATATTAACACTTAAATAATTGGAGTTAATTAATAACATCACAAACAATAGTTGAAGTGGAAAAAGTATCAAACTTTTGGTGTCAGACTTTATTTACTCCTCGCAAGAAGTGTAGTCAGCGTGAAGTTTATGTACTTAAGTACTGAGTATAAGTATAGCAAATACAGACCATGTACTTGTAGAGTAGGAAGTATTCTGACTAAATACTTGTTCTGACTAAATGGAACATTTTAATTTGACAACAAAAGTAAACTTTAAGTGTTCTGTCTCACTTTTAGAACAAATTAAAATAGACTCTTTGAAACAAATAACTGTTCATTTTCTCCTTTTTTTAAAATATATATATATATATAAACTTGACTGTAAACATGATTTAGTTTCATCTGGACACAAAAATCCATGAAAGCTCAAAGCAAAAGAACAGGGTGTGCTTCGACAGCTCCATCCACCAAATCCATGACAATCTCATTTGTGAGTCTGTCACAGGGAGAGGAAGACATGATCATATCTGTGACTCCTGCAGGAGCATCAGAAGGAGCAGGAGGAGGAGCAGCAGGATGAGGAGCATCAGGAGGAGCATCAGCAGGAGCAGCAGGAGGAGGAGGAGCATCAGGAGGAGCAGGAGAAGCAGCTCCAGGATGAGGAGCAGCATGAGGAGGAGGAGCAGGAGGAGGAGGAGCATCAGCAGGAGCAGCAGGAGGAGCATCAGCAGGAGCAGCAGGAGGAGCAGCAGCTCCAGCAGCCTCCTATCAGCTGGGCCGGGGGTCACATGTCCTCTGACTTTTTCTCCCTTCCACGTGTCAACATACAGGAAGTGGAAGGCGAGACCAAAACAAAGCGTCTGATTGGCTGTTTCCGTGTCACCAGGTTCTGCTCGGTACGGAGAGCTGCAGCTCTTAAAGGGCCAGCGACTATTTATGTTGGATCAGAAAAATAACAGATCGGACTGAGATGAAACACTTCACAGTTTGACGATCGAGTCCGTTAATATCTGTTTAGTAGATGTTACATCATCATGTTGTTCTCTTTTGTTTATTTGTCAATATTTATCATCAAACAAAGAAAGGTTGATTGTTTCTGGTAATAAACATCATTTTACTTCATTTTCAGCCTTTATTTAGCCTCACTTCCACTGATTGGGTCAAAAATCTGACCCCCTCCCCTTTTAGGCTTCACATTTTAACCGATATTTTATAAATGGTAAATATAAAGTTTATAATCAGGATAAACGCTGACTGAAGGCGCGAGGCGCGCGGGATCCGCTCTCCGCCGGATTTGCATAACAACAGCGCGGCTGTCATCGCGGAGGGCAGGTCTGAGCGGAGGGGGCGGATCGGTTTGACACACTCAGAAAAAACACAACAACCGTCTCCAGTCAGCAAACATCCAGCAGAGCTCCGAGAGCGACGAGGCGCGCGCGTCTTACCGCCAAGTCCCGAGAACACGCCGAAACCCGCGCGCCAAGATACCACCCATTACCACGGAACACGCGCTTTGTGGCGGTGAGTGCGGCTCGGGCCGGATGCTGCTGTTGTTGGCGGGACTTTGTGATCCGGACATGCCCGCGCTCGGAGCGCGCGCGGCGGGGCACGCTTTGGAGTTGGGTTTGGACGGACGCAGCGTCCCGGCTGAGCTCCCGGATGGTGTTTGCGGGTTTTTCTGAAAGTTTTAGATAACTAACGGCGCCCGGTACCGGGCGGAAACCGCAGACGTTTCACTCACGTTCCTGAAATGAACAAAATGAACATTTTTGTGTATCATTATTTATTTTTTGAAGATAAAGAAAAATGTAACATAAAATTAAATAATTAAATGATTTTTTTCTTCCATTTTATTAGAACAGTGCAAAAATTAAACAAATCCGTGTATTTATCGTGTATTTGGATTTGGTTTACTTCTCTCGTGCGCGTAATCGTCTGCGGTTTGTTGTGGTGTAAAAGCGACTCGCTCCTTTTCTTCTTCTGACCGCGCGCCGGTTCCGCGCGCGCGTTTGCGTCCACCTGACATAACCCAACGCCAAACAACTTCCTCCAAGTCCCCCGTTCACCTCTGTGTCCCGCGGAGCTGCGCGTAAAAGCCGCTCCAACGCACGGAGCCAGCGTTGCGCAGAGCGCAGCCATGTGCGCAGACGGCGCAGCAGAGGGAGCCCGTCTCTGCGCCTGTGTGACCGCAGCCAGGCCCGCCTGCAGCCTCAGGCGGTGTGTTGTTGTGTGTTATCTTTGTGTTTGTTTTTCATGCTCTGACTCTGACAGTTGGTGTCTCTGCAGCCCCCCCCCCCTCACTCTTCTGAGGAAAGAACTATTCATCTGACCTAAATGACACTTCTAACCATTCCAGCGGATTCTCCTGAACAGATGAAAGGAAGGAGTTATCAGAGTGTTTGTTTTGAAGTGAGATCATGAGGAGACACTTTCTCCTAAGAGCGTCAGCCTCGCTCCGTAAACACAACAGCAGAGGATCCAGTTTCAGCTCCTGCCTGACACGCTTGTCTGCACTTGCTCGGCAGAAGGAGAAGACAGGCTCTCAGCTCAGCAGAATGATATAACCGGGCTGCTCGTGGCTCCGGGCCAGCGAGGAAGAGCGTTTGCCTCACAGTTTGGGACAAACGTCTCATCTCCCTCCTGGAGCGTTTGGAGTTCTCAGGAAAACCTGATCTGGTGGCTGAGCAGCCAGATTTGTGGCTCGTTGATGGATCAGAACACTCCTGTCTAAGTCAGGTTCTCTGAGCCTTCTAGAAAGTTTCTGCCTCTTCTTCAGATTCTATGGACTCACGGCATGCTTCTATTTTTAGGAAGGGATGATTTCATGCGCCGGAGGGAGAGGTTTTCACTGACAACAGGAAGTTTGGCGTCTTCTGTTTGTTCTAAAACACTTTCACCGCCTCTGTGCAGGGAGTTTACCGCTGAGGCGTCGGATGGATGATGAGGAGGACGACATGTCGCGGCCCGTCTCACAGCTCTGGGGAACTCCCTTTAGGGACGTCAAATTCCAGGAGCGAGCCATACAGATCACCGGCGGGGGAGACTTCCCGTTGCAGGAGCACGCCACCGACGTGCCGTCCTGCAGCTTCCGCTGGCAGCCGCGCCGGCCTTTTCACGGTGAGGCTTCGCCGAAACATCCTAAAGATGACCCGACAGTGGACGAGTGCGTCTCACGCCATAAATAAACCCCATGCAGGAGCATGCCGGCTCTAATATATAAATCAGTTTTAATGCAATCGTGCTTTTAATCAAATCAGTGTGAGATCATTCTAATCCAATCAGATCAGCGCTTCAGGAGAGGGCTGTTTGTTTGTTGGCTCAGAGTCCTCATTGTTCTGGTTTGGGATCATCAATGCGTGAACACCGCTGACCGGCATCACGGCCGCCGTAATGCATGTCATGCTGTTGGCTCTGGGCCGAGCGGAGCACAAAGTTTCTTAGTTTATCCCTTTCTGGGATAAGAGGCGGAGCTAAACTCAGTGACACGGCTCACATTTGGGTTTGTGGACCAACTGTTGGTTAATTTTTGAGCTAAGATTGATCAAAATCTGTGCAGTTCTCTCTTTTGATCCGGATGAACGTTTGGATTTCTCGTCCAGGAAACGCTGGGCTGCGCTCACATTTTCCCGCCCAGTTTGAGCCCATGGAGGACCGGGGGCCCAGACCAACGGGAGAGGAAGAGGAGGAGGAGGAAGAGGAGGACAGGGGCCGGCAGAATGAGGCGCTGGCCGAAAGGCCCGAGGAGCAGCCGGAGGTGAGCGTGGAGGTCCAGATCGGGCGGAAACTTCGGGAGATCGGAGACCAGTTCAACCAGGATCACATGGAAGTGGTGAGTCTGACTGTGGGGCCTGAAGCTGATCCATAACCAGATATCTGTTCTCCAAGGAATCGCTGAGCTGAGATTGAAGCTCCTAACAGGAAGACACAGCTTCCGTCAGCGCAGCTTCATTTGTTTTTGTTGATGCTTTTTGGCGGGAAATGATCGGGCAGCTCTCGGAAAGGTTCAATGTCCCGATCCACTGCAGGAAAATGCAGCTTCAGAGCAGTTCAGAATGAACACCCTTCTGTACAGAAAAGTAAACTGCAGGTTTTTTATGTCTGTAAGAATGAAGAAACGTCTTTTAGGACAAACCGCTGCGTTCTAATGATGCATTCAGGGTCCCGTACGGGACATCAGTGAGTTAGCTGACCCTCTGAGGGTTAAGAATAAGTATCTGGAGTCAGATCATCTTAATTACTGCTGAGTTAGAATTGAACACCCCAGTTAGGGCTTAGCAATAAAACAATAACAATAGATTTCACAATAGAAATTTTTAGGTAGAAGAATTAATTTATTGGGACTTTATTTTGAAGGGTCCAGCACTGCCCACGGTCACTTCCGCTAATCATCTCTGTGTAACGTTTAGTTTCGGCTGAAGCAGAGGGAGCTTTTTTAACGGGATCTAGTCAGAACTGGAAGACGAACCTGCTGGACGTAGAGCAGCAACAGAAGTTCAGTAAAACTCTCGATTTGGTGATATAGCCTAGCAAGATGCTGATGCTAACGTGCTGCTCCGTGTGTCGCCTAAGTGTGAAAATGGACCATCTTGAAGTAAGACAGGCTGTAAGACAGGCTGTAAGACAGGCTCTAAGACAGGCTGTAAGACAGGCTGTAAGACAGGCTGTAAGACAGGCTGTAAGACAGGCTGTAAGACAGGCTCTAAGACAGGCTGTAAGACAGGCTGTAAGACAGGCTGTAAGACACGGCAGATAAATACAATAAAATGATTTCGTAGGACATTCATAAAAACATTTTTTAATATAAAGACAGGATTGAATCCACTGTGTATTAGCAGCAGATGTTACACAAAAAACTGCACCCTGTATCAGATGTTGTGCATTTGACACATATAGTTATTTGGTTTATAATGTAATATATATCGTTATCGCACAATATTGAAAAACAATATCGTGATATATATCGTTATCACATTTTGTTATATTGTGATTTATGTTGTTGTCACTCAACATTTAAAGTTATATCGTAATATATATATATATGTCGTTATCGCAGAATATTAAAAACCGTATCATGATATATATCATTATTGTACAATATAAGAAAACTATGTTGTGATATATATATCGTTATCACATAATATTAATAGTTATATCATAATATATATCGTTTTTGTACAATATGCATTTAAAGTCCACCGTCTGATTTTTTTATATTTGTGTTTTTATCCGTTCAGTGACCTTAAATTCCATTAACGGCGCATGATAAATAAAACGTATTATTATTATTTGTATGACCGTAGTGGTGCATTCTGGGTCATCTCAGTGGAAAACATTCATCATTGATGTTGTAAACGTTAAGAATCTGAGCTCATATTGGCGTCCTTTAACCCGTTCCTGTCGTGTTCCAGTCGTCTTCAGGCGTTTACTTAGCAGTACATTCGTCAGCTTGTTTTTCACACTCGTGAGGGAAAGCCTCTCTGATAACAGAACTTTATCACTTTGGTTCCTGTAAAAGCGTCGGCTTGTTTTTGCTGAGGTCAGCGTGTTGAGGAGGCGGCGTGCAGACAGGTGAGCGTGACGCTGCAGGTGAGGCGGGAGCAGTGGGCCTGTGTCTGCGCAGACTCTTCTAAAAATAGAGTGTGACTCACGCTCGCATAGACGCGGACGGTAACGTGACGGCTACCCACAATGCCTCGTTGTCCCGGCGTGTGTGACTCTAGGACTCAGAGATATGAGGGGAAAATGTTGTTTTGTTCTCCAACTGAAACCAGGAGAGTGAACTCTGTTTGATGATTCAGGAGGAGCTCAGAAAACAAATGAGGAGAGAGATGACCCCCCCCCCCACAGAACAGGGGGGTCTGTTTAAACACACTCAGCGGCGCAGAATTAAAGCAATTAGGAACAATTAGGGTTCCCCTTTCCGCTCAGCCGGCTCCAACAGCCTGTGGCAGCGGCTGATGGAGACCTTTATGAAGTGAAGCCTTACGCAACGAGCTGCAACGCCGCTCTGGATGTGGGGGGGGCTCTGAGTGTCAGATCTGAGCAGGAAACGCCGCCGTGCGTCTGGTTTTCACGCCTTTCTCTCTGTCTCCCTGCAGTTTATGCGGCACCGGCGGCAGAACGTCCCACTGTGGATGCGGCTCACCGCCGCCCTGTTCGGCCTTCTGTTCCCGAGGGGAGCTCCGCCCCCTCGCCTGCGTGGAGCGCTGCGATAAAGGACTTCCTCTGAGCCTTCGCCGCCCGCGCAGGGCTCGGACTCGGCACTGTACGATGGAAGACGGGTTTGGATTCCAGTAGAATATGAGATGAAGAAGGTCACCGCTGGACGGAGACTGAATACTTTTTTGTTCCTCTCAGAGAAGAAGCCATTGTGTTTGAAGAGATATTTTCTAAATATTTGTAAGATTAGCTATTTTGTACAGTATCTGCTCTTTTATTTTGAAGTCCCGGAGGACCGCCATCAGTCCAGGGAATGCCTTACTCTCTCCTGCCACAAAACGAGGAAACCCCGAGAGAGACGAGCGTTCAGATCGGCGGCGCTGAGGACGGCGGCGCTCCACCCTTCCAGACGCCGTCAGGCGACCCACTGTGTGCATTCAGACACTGCTCCAACCACCCCTACTTGAATCAGGCGTGCTGACGTAACCGTGGTTACGACCTCCGCTCAGGTGTCTGCTGAGCGCCGGCAAATTCCGGATCCAGTCTGAAACCAAAAAAAGCACAGTTCAAGGACTCTACGATCAGGGAACAAGCAACAATCGACTGAAAGACTTTGGATAAACGTCTTTTTTTTCACTGACAATCGCATCGGCGCCCTTCGCTGCACGCCGTTTCCTGTGAAAGAGGCGGCAACCAAAGGGGCGAGCAATATTCACGCCAGTGGACGGATTCTGCAATCAGCGGCATTGAGATGCTTTTTTCTTTGACTTCACTCCCGCTGTAAATGTCTCAAACGATCGATGTGCCGACATGCAAACCAGAGATTTGAAACGGAGCGCTTCACTCAGTCAGGAGGTCTCGTGTACAGTTTAGAAATCCTTTATTTTTGGTTGTTCTTCTGCCACACACCGACACAGCCACTGTCTGCCGACGTCGGAGCTTCAAGCTCCAGACGCGGCGTTTTATTTCAGCATGTGGTGGATTTAAACGTTGTAAGACACTGATGGTTTCTGATGATTCCCTTCAGGGATGATGGTTACGCGCGTCTGCCAGCATCCGCCGGTGCTGCTGCAGCCAGCGGCGGCGCTCTTGGCCGAGTGTGTCTCCTTCGAGGAGCTGAACCGAACGTTTGTTTCCTGCAAACACTGAACGCTGAGCCAATTCTGACTGACGTGACACGCTCCCCAGAGTGCCGCCGTGCCGCGTAGCCGCTCCCCAAACACAGCTTGTTTTCAGGTCATTTATTCGAAGTTATTTGGCGTACGTTCGCGCGATGCTACTGTCCAGGTCTGGACTCGTCTTCTGTCGGGAGGGGCGCTCAGTGGGGGGTCGGAGGGCCGCGCTGGGCCTCGTGCTGGCTCACACAAAAACACAAGTGAGTCTTTCTCAAAGGAAAGGCTGACAATCAAATGTACAACACGTGCCTTGTGAGTGACAGCCAGGCCGCCGCCGCCGCTGCCGCCGCCGCTGCCGCCGCCACCGCAGCGTCCTAATATCCACGCTCCCTCCTCACCTGTTATGCAGCAGATTCCTGCAGAAATACTCTGGTGTTTGACGCAAACATGAAATCCTCCATCATGGTTTCTGAAAAACCTACATCTAAAACCTAAACCTCATGAAAGCTGAAGATTTCTGCAGCAAAACCAGAACAATGCTCATATTTTGAGACATAAATAAAAATTTCTCATTGTTTATTAAAAAAATACCTACAGGGATTCCTTCTATTTAGTCTGATTCTCATAAAAACTAAAGATTTCTTTCTCAAAAATGGAGATAAATGTTTTAGTTTTGCTTGCAACAAATTGAACACATTAAATAACTTAACATATGAGATTATAAACAATATATTTTAGCTTTCCAACGTCTCAGAACCTTTTAGTATCAAAGTCCTCGTCGTATTTGGTTGAGAATCTTCTCCCACATCAGAGTATTTTTGCGGCACTCCGTTCCCAGACCTGCTGCAGCGTCTGTGAGGTTGGAATCCTCCAGACGCTCTGGAGGCACAGGCTCCGCCTCCATCCTCTGCGATCGATCTGCGTACCGGCGCTCCTCGATTCTTGAAGCTCCTAAAGACGAATGCTGGACCTGCCGGGCTCGTCTGTCGTCCTTCATATCTGGTCGAGCTGCAGGATGACCTTTGACCTTTGAAGGAAGAAGGATTCGCCGCCGTTCTTCTCGTGTTGATCTGAGCCATAAACATCCTGTCCTGAACTGGACTCCAGTGAAAAGTCGAACCGTCAGTGTCTTTATGATCCTTTTTCCAATTTTAAACCAAGGAAGAGTTCTTCTTTACTGTAGTGCTGTGAATTGGTGTTTTTCTACCTTGGACATGAATCGACTCTGTTACGATCTTTCTATGAGATTTGATAATGTTTTACACTCGTTTTTGTAAGAAGACAAAGAGAAGAGCAGCAACATGACAGCAGCTTTTCTCTGGTGGATTCACTCAGTTAAAGGGCTTCGTTTCTCAAACATGGAGTACAAATGCATGTCCTACATTCCTGAAGAAGTGCATCCTGATGGTCTGAATGTACGTTAACGGAGTGAAACCACATCCTCTCTCATGAACTCGGCGGGACGCTTTTCTCGCCGTCTTGCTTTTCTCCGGCGGTCTCAAAGATGTCGCGCTCACGAGGGTGACGAAGTGAGGCCCAGTCCACATGTAGCAGATTTATTTCTTTCCTTAATTTAAGAGAGCGATGAGCGCGTCATCTTTGGGACCGCCCTGTTCCCGCCGCTCCGATCGGAGACGACGCCGGAGGAGGACGCCGTTCTTTTTAGTGCAATACGCTGTACATATGAGCTTGGCTCACGAAATCTTTTCCATTTCTCCTGAGTTTTTGTTGTAAAATGGGTACATTGCTGTTTTTTTTTCATTAAATCTTTATGGTTAATGCAGGTGTTCTGTGTTTCATTTACTGGAAGACACTACAACCATTTGATTCTTGGAAATAAAAGAAATTCACTTTTATGCATCAGAATTGATCAAATCAGTTCAAACTAA
The DNA here is from genome assembly GCF_002922805.2 of Oryzias melastigma. NCBI lineage: Eukaryota > Metazoa > Chordata > Actinopteri > Beloniformes > Adrianichthyidae > Oryzias > Oryzias melastigma. The sequence goes on along the minus strand of NC_050535.1, from coordinate 694,670 downwards.
CCCGATTAAGATGTTTACTTCTTATAAAATAGTTCTGATAGTTCTTTGAATCATAAAGATCCAACAAATACGATGAGAATCTTCTAGAATCAAAGAGTTCTTTTCAAAATAAAAGCTTAACTGAAGGATATTTTCTTGGAGTTCCTGAACCTGTGATTAAATCCGAATCTCAGGCAGATTAAAGCTGGAATAAGACAATATTATGTAACTGGACGTTTTATTAGTTTCATCTTGTGTGTTCTGAACAGATGACTTATGGCGGGAAGTCGCCAGATCTGTCAGAATTCATTTATAATCAGAATCTCCCCACATAAATCTGCTTTTCTTTCCTCCTCCAAGACAATTTAACGTCTGAAATTCAGTAAAAATGATTTTCACATAATAATTTCACAAGAAAAATAAGAAATTAACACATTGACACATCTAAAGAACCAGTTCCAGACAAACAGATACATGTAGCCCTGATCCTTCGCCTCACCAGACCCCATGTTTGGGTCTATCTGATCATCTGCAGAACTTTGTGTTTCTTCCTGTCATGGTCTACTTTGAGTTCAGTTTAAGTTTCTGTCTCGATCATCTGTAAACCTGAGGATCTGAGAAAAAGAAGAAGTCTTCATCTAACTTTCACCACTGATGACTCAATTCATAAAAATGTTGGCTCTCAATTTAAAACCCATTAATTTGTATTTGTATTTCAGAAAGTTCATCCATCTATCTTCAGAAACCCCTTCAGAGTCACAGCGTTGCTGGAGCCTATCCCATCTATACTGTTGGGGAAGGCCGACCCTGAGGAGGTGGGATGACCTCTTCACAGACTCACATGCACACACCCAGGGTCAGCTCTGAAACGTGAAGGAAGTTTTTGGAGTGTGAGGAAACTGGACAGGAAGGGATTTGAACCTCCTCACTAAAGTGCAAACCACTCCACTGCTGTGCAGAAAAGTAGTCGAATATTAAAAAAAAAGGATAAACACAAATATTTCAGTGTCTTCTTGGTTTGTGAAGCTTCATGAAGTCAGAGTGGAGATCATCCCATCAACCCCGGGGAGCATCTGAAACCTCCCACTCATCTGGTCATGTGTGCGCCCCGAAAACCAGGTCCCTGAATCGAAACGGCCTTTAAGACGTGACCCTGGAAGTCCCTCCAGACGCCAGACCAGCTGGAAAAAGAGAAGCTTTGATCGAAGTTGGGGCGTTTTGGAGCTCGGTGATCTGTCTTAGTCTCTCCTTCTGGAAGAGGCGTGTCTTAACTGAACCTGGAAAGAATGTACGGATAAAACATGAACTCATTTAATCACATTAATATTAAAAATGTTTGATTTAATATCAGTTATTAACCCTTTAACACCTGAGGCGTCACTTAAATGCAAAATTTGTAACCAACTGTAACTTTTCTACCATTAATAAGATGATTCCAGTAGATTCTGAAGGAGAAAAAGCAGCTTTTCTCCTTCAGAATCTACTGGAATCATCATATTAATTAATGGTTGAATAATTTTAGTAAATCAAAGAGCAGAAACACTAAAGCTCTGGCGTTAAAGGGTTAAAACATTTCCCTTCATTTCACTTGTCGCTGCAGGTCAGGTTGAACCTTAAAAAGTCTCTGGGACAAGCTCCGCCCACTTAAGTTCTTCAGCA